>NC_047123.1:2410413-2585413 GCF_902500255.1 Thalassophryne amazonica | reverse complement strand
CTCCTGAAGTGGCTGGTATGCTCCTTGGTCTTGGCTGTGTTCAGAGACCGAGCACACAGCCCTGTGGTGTGCCGGTGCTCAGGGTAACTGCACAGGACATGTGGAGGCCCAATCTCAATACTTGTCCTGGATGCAGATACAGAGTGACGCACTCAGGCTAAGCTGTTGGAGTTTAGTGGTCAGCAGAGCGAAGGTCCACAAGTAACATCTTCACATACAGTGTGTGCTCTGTCTCACCAGCTGAAATAATTTATACTGACACTACAATAATAATATATTGGTTTAGATTTTATGCAGTAAATTAATCTGATGCGTGTTGATGTAAGTTGTGGATCTTCTTGTTTGTGGGTCACAAAATCACAACAGTCCCTTATAAGATAGTGGACAAAAATATTGTGGAAAAGGAGCTCGATGTTCATTCATCTCTATGGTCATAACTCAGTTTTCTGAGGACAAGTCAGCATCAGAACCTTTTCCCGAACCCAACGTGTCACTTGTCACAGTAAGGATGACACGGACAGAATCATCAGTGACGAGTCATTATTCAGTCAATAAAACTTTACAAAACAATTACAACAAATGAATGTGCCATTACAGGAATCAAATGATAGAATTGTTTTCACCACTGGTTTGCCTTAAATAAAAATATATAATTCAAATAGGAATAGGATTAAAAATTGTTTTTTTTAAAGGATTTAGACCCATTAATCAGAACAAAAAACTACACCAGGAGATTTTAGTTCTTTTGTCAGAACTAATCTTAAGAAATTCTTCATGTAGCGTTTTTCACTTTGAGATTAAAAAAATGTTCTTAAGATTTTATTTTAGATTTAAATAAATGCGTATATATGTACATATATGTAGATACTGTATGTGAAATGCGGTGAGTAAAATAAAAAATTCTTTTAATAAAGACTTATAAGCCTCTACTGTAATAAATAAAAGCTAAATTAAGTATTACAAAATAGAATTGAAACTTTTTTAATCCTCTGTCTTGCTCAGAAAAATAGTTTTAAGAATTTATATAATTTTAATGCATTTAATAACTTTCTCAAGTAAAATTAACTTGCTACGTTTATAAAGTATAAATAAAATGAACTGAAAATATTCAGTTCACTTTATACTTTAAAAACTTGATTAACTTTAAAAACATTGAAAGTTAATTTTATTTTCCAAACAAATTATATTCAACACATGTACGTACTTGTCTTAAAATAATTTTAAAAATAATTTTAATAATTTAAAATGTATTTTTAAATAATTTAAAATACTTTTAAAATGAAAATTAAGTTTTTAAATAAATTGATTTATTTATACTTTTAATGGCATGCCTTGTAAATCTGTTTCTAAAATAAAATAAATATTCTGTGTTTTTGAAATATAAGTAAGTTAAATTGCAAAATATTCACTTGATGGTTTTAACGTCTTATCTTTTTGACGTGTTACCATAGTAACCGCTGGTCAACAAAAACAGCCGCAGCTGTGTTAGCTCCGTTAGCTCAGAGGCTAACAAGGCACTGTTTAGCGATTAATATCTGTGATCAGAAATGGCTGGAGCTGACGGAGAAAGTCTGATTAAAGTCATTATTGGTGAAATAGTGCAGAAATGTTCGCTGAGGGGACAGAATGTGTCCGAAACTTTGGTGGCGTTCATGGTCAGTAAAGTTTTTATTTCCCGTCTTTATCAAAACTACTCATGTACCGTCACAAGAACATATTTACAACATTACAATTATAAAAGGAAGGCCGCTTTCGGTTCCGGTGCTTGTATCGGTATCGGTATACTGTACTGTTCAGAGTCTGTGGTACACCGCAATATGTTAAATTCTAAGATATTGGAAGATATTCTAAGATATTAAGATACTGGAAAAGCTTTACAATAGTAGATTGGATAAATTTATAGAACGACATAACTTGCTGGATGAAAGTCAAATAAAGCAGGTAGGTCCACTGCACTGGCTCTGCTCGATTCATCAGTAGTCATGTGGACCAAAGGGAAAGGTTTATTTATTGACCTGAGAAAGGCTGTTGATACAATTGATCACAATATATTATTTCAAAAGCTGGAACTGTATGGGATCAGAGGAGTGGCTTTGAACTGGATTAAAATTTACTTACAAAACCGGAAACAGTTTGTTAAACTCGGGGATTGCTGCTCTTTGTATCTCAACATCGTTGTTTGTGGGCTTCCTCAGGGTTCTGTTTTGGGACCAAAATTATTTATTTTGTACATTAATGATTTATGTAAAGTTTCGGATCTGTTAGGCAGTTCTGTTTACAGATGACACTACCCTGTTTTGTTCAGGAGAAAATTTGTAGAAATTATTGTCTGATTTACATACTGGAATGATAAAGTTAAAGAGATGGTTTGATATTAATAAATTATCACTAAATTTGTCTAAAACTAAAATAATGTTATTTGGGAATTACATTAAAGACATACAAGTTCTTAGGTGTTATTATTGATGAAAAAATTAATTGGAAAGCTCATATTCAATATATTCAAAAGAAAGTGTCAAAAAGCATTGCAGTACTAAATAAAGTAAGGCATGTTCTTGATTGCAAAGCACTTCATACTCTATTGTTCATTGGTTGCTCCCTACTTGGCTTACTGTGCAGACGTTTGGGGTAATAATTATAAACTACACTGCAATCATTATTTATTCTCCAAAAAAGAGCATTAAGAACAATTCACAATGTCGGTTATCGAGATCACACCAATTCATTGTTTATTAAATCTAAAATATTAAAACTTCACGATATGATTATGTTTAAGACCATGCAATTAATGTATAAAGTGGAAAATAAGCAACTGCCCCGCAGAATTCAAGAATTTTTCAAGGAGAGAGAGGGAAAATATCATTCAAGGGGCTTGTATCGTTTTAAAATTGGCGCTGGCGCTCGGATGACCAGGAAAGGTTTCTGTGTTTCTACTTGTGGCCCAAATAATAATAATAATAATAATTTGATGAAGGAACTCAAGCGATGTCCAAATGTCAATCAGTTTAAATAACAATATAAGGAACTAATGTTTTCTGAATATTGTGCTAGGACCAATTTTATTCACTTTATACATGCTTCCCTTAGCCAGTATTATTAGACGGTATTGCTTAAATTTTCATTGTTATGCAGATGATACCCAGCTTTATCTATCCATGAAGCCAGAGGACACACACCAATTAGCTAAACTGCAGGATTGTCTTACAGACATAAAGACATGGATGACCTCTAATTTCCTGCTTTTAAACTCAGATAAAACTGAAGTTATTGTACTTGGCCCCACAAATCTTAGAAACATGGTGTCTAATCAGATCCTTACTCTGGATGGCATTACCCTGATCTCTAGTAATACTGTGAGAAATCTTGGAGTCATTTTTGATCAGGATATGTCATTCAAAGCGCATATTAAACAAATATGTAGGACTGCTTTTTTGCATTTACGCAATATCTCTAAAATTAGAAAGGTCTTGTCTCAGAGTGATGCTGAAAAACTAATTCATGCATTTATTTCCTCTAGGCTGGACTATTGTAATTCATTATTATCAGGTTGTCCTAAAAGTTCCCTAAAAAGCCTTCAGTTAATTCAAAATGCTGCAGCTAGAGTACTGACGGGGACTAGAAGGAGAGAGCATATCTCACCCATATTGGCCTCTCTTCATTGGCTTCCTGTTAATTCTAGAATAGAATTTAAAGTTCTTCTTCTTACTTATAAGGTTTTGAATAATCAGGTCCCATCTTATCTTAGGGACCTCGTAGTACCATATCACCCCAATAGAGCGCTTCGCTCTCAGACTGCAGGCTTACTTGTAGTTCCTAGGGTTTGTAAGAGTAGAATGGGAGGCAGAGCCTTCAGCTTTCAGGCTCCTCTCCTGTGGAACCAGCTCCCAATTCAGATCAGGGAGACAGACACCCTCTCTACTTTTAAGATTAGGCTTAAAACTTTCCTTTTTGCTAAAGCTTATAGTTAGGGCTGGATCAGGTGACCCTGAACCATCCTTTAGTTATGCTGCTATAGACGTAGACTGCTGGGGGGTTCCCATGATGCACTGTTTCTTTCTCTTTTTGCTCTGTATCCACCACTCTGCATTTAATCATTAGTGATCGATCTCTGCTCCCCTCCACAGCATGTCTTTTTCCTGGTTCTCTCCCTCAGCCCCAACCAGTCCCAGCAGAAGACTGCCCCTCCCTGAGCCTGGTTCTGCTGGAGGTTTCTTCCTGTTAAAAGGGAGTTTTTCCTTCCCACTGTAGCCAAGTGCTTGCTCACAGGGGGTCATTTTGACCGTTGGGGTTTTACATAATTATTGTATGGCCTTGCCTTACAATATAAAGTGCCTTGGGGCAACTGTTTGTTGTGATTTGGCGCTATATAAAAAAAAAAATTAATTGATTGATTGATTGAATATGTGAAAATTGTCTAAATTCTCTGTAAATACAATTCATGTTGAACGACTGTATAGCTATTAGTTAAAGTATGGACAATTATGTTATTGATTTTGTGTATATGTGTGTGTATATATATATATATATATATATACACACACACACACACGCAGTGAGGAAAATAAGTATGTGAACACCCTGCGGTTTTGCAAGTTCTCCCACTTAGAAATCATGGAGGGGTCTGAAATTTTCATCTTAGGTACATGTCCACTGTGAGAGACATAATCTAAAAAAAAAATCCAGAAATCACAATGTATGATTTTTTAAATACCGTACTGTGTGTATATATACAGTCTTTGGTACTGTACATATACAATCTGTGGTACTGATACCATACTATGTATACATACAGTTTTTGGTAGTGTACTGTACATATCGAGTCTGTGGTACTGGTACTGTACTTTGTATAAATACAGTCTTTGGTACTGTACATATAGAATCTGTGGTACTGGTACTGTACTATATATAAATACAGTCATTGGTACTGTACATATAGAATCTGTGGTACTGGTACTGTACTATATATAAATACAGTCATTGGTACTGTACATATCGAGTCTGTGGTACTGGTACTGTACTATGTATAAATACAGTCTGTGGTACTGTACATATAGAATCTGTGGTACTGGTACTGTACTATGTATATATTACAGTCTGTGGTACTGTAGCACATTCACAGTCAGGTGGATCAGGACGAGGTCTCGTTCAGGGATGCGGTCAGTGTGACAGGGAATCAAACCCAGGTCTACATAAACTATTTTGAAAATAAAGTCAGAAGAGTCATGATGTATCTTAATCAGTGTAATAATGAATGTTAACAGTAAACGATGCTAAAACAACTTTATTAAACAAACTACAAAATGACACGAAAACACAAGTTGTGTCTTGAAAAGAGGAAACAAATAATATTTATTATTCCTCTTATTTCTGAGTCCAGTTTACTCGGTCTGGACTGGTTGTTTTAGGTCTTATGAGTTTGATTGCTGTCCAACAACCTCAGACATTCAGAAGTATTTGTGCAGGATGTGTGTGATTCTGAGACCGAACGGGTCACTGAAGTCTGGTTCCTTCACTCTGTTATTCTTTCTGCTGGAGCTTCTGGCCCACAGACCGCTGCTGTCTTCTCTCAGCCACAGTGGATCTTTCTGAGGGACATTTTTCATTTGTTTTCCAACCATTTCTTCAGCTACTGTGCTGGGACATAAAACAACACAGATCCCAGCACAGATGTGGGGCTTCTTTGGTGCTCCATTTCAGGTTGTCCATGTTTGTGATTTTTGCTCCTTTTGATCACATATCAAATCAAATAAAATCAATTTTATTTATATAGCGCCAAATCACAACAAACAGTTGCCCCAAGGCGCTTTATATTGTAAGGCAAAAGCCATACAATAATTACGGAAAAACCCCAACGGTCAAAACGACCCCCTGTGAGCAAGCACTTGGCGACAGTGGGAAGGAAAAACTCCCTTTTAACAGGAAGAAACCTCCAGCAGAACCAGGCTCAGGGAGGGGCAGTCTTCTGCTGGGACTGGTTGGGGCTGAGGGAGAGAACCAGGAAAAAGACATGCTGTGGAGGGGAGCAGAGATCAATCACTAATGATTAAATGCAGAGTGGTGCATACAGAGCAAAAAGAGAAAGAAACACTCAGTGCATCATGGGAACCCCCCAGCAGTCTAAGTCTATAGCAGCATAACTAAGGGATGGTCCAGGGTCACCTGATCCAGCCCTAACTATAAGCTTTAGCAAAAAGGAAAGTTTTAAGCCTAATCTTAAAAGTAGAGAGGGTGTCTGTCTCCCTGATCTGAATTGGGAGCTGGTTCCACAGGAGAGGAGCCTGAAAGCTGAAGGCTCTGCCTCCCATTCTACTCTTACAAACCCTAGGAACTACAAGTAAGCCTGCAGTCAGAGCGAAGCACTCTATTGGGGTGATATGGTACTACGAGGTCCCTAAGATAAGATGGGACCTGATTATTCAAAACCTTATAAGTAAGAAGAAGAAATTTAAATTCTATTCTAGAATTAACAGGAAGCCAATGAAGAGAGGCCAATATGGGTGAGATATGCTCTCTCCTTCTAGTCCCCGTCAGTACTCTAGCTGCAGCATTTTGAATTAACTGAAGGCTTTTTAGGGAACTTTTAGGACAACCTGATAATAATGAATTACAATAGTCCAGCCTAGAGGAAATAAATGCATGAATTAGTTTTTCAGCATCACTCTGAGACAAGACCTTTCTGATTTTAGAGATATTGCGTAAATGCAAAAAAGCAGTCCTACATATTTGTTTAATATGCGCTTTGAATGACATATCCTGATCAAAAATGACTCCAAGATTTCTCACAGTATTACTAGAGGTCAGGGTAATGCCATCCAGAGTAAGGATCTGGTTAGACACCATGTTTCTAAGATTTGTGGGGCCAAGTACAATAACATCAGTTTTATCTGAGTTTAAAAGCAGGAAATTAGAGGTCATCCATGACTTTATGTCTGTAAGACAATCCTGCAGTTTAGCTAATTGGTGTGTGTCCTCTGGCTTCATGGATAGATAAAGCTGGGTATCATCTGCGTAACAATGAAAATTTAAGCAATGCCGTCTAATAATACTGCCTAAGGGAAGCATGTATAAAGTGAATAAAATTGGTCCTAGCACAGAACCTTGTGGAACTCCATAATTAACCTTAGTCTGTGAAGAAGATTCCCCATTTACATGAACAAATTATAATCTATTAGATAAATATGATTCAAACCACCGCAGCGCAGTGCCTTTAATATCTAAGGCATGCTCTAATCTCTGTAATAAAATTTTATGGTCAACAGTATCAAAAGCAGCACTGAGGTCTAACAGAACAAGCACAGAGATGAGTCCACTGTCTGAGGCCATAAGAAGATCATTTGTAACCTTCACTAATGCTGTTTCTGTACTATGATGAATTCTAAACCCTGACTGAAACTCTTCAAATAGACCATTCCTCTGCAGATGATCAGTTAGCTGTTTTACAACTACCCTTTTAAGAATTTTTGAGTTTAAAGGAAGGTGACTGAAACTCTTCAAATAGACCATACCAAAAAATAGTACTGATAAGTATATAAAAAGTAAACTAGAAGTATACTTGAAACATACTTGCATATACTACTTTTTGGTAAGGGATTCCTCTGCAGATGATCAGTTAGCTGTTTTACAACTACCCTTTCAAGAATTTTTGAGAGAAAAGGAAGGTTGGAGATTGGCCTATAATTAGCTAAGATAGCTGGGTCAAGTGATGGCTTTTTAAGTAATGGTTTAATTACTGCCACCTTAAAAGCCTGTGGTACATAGCCAACTAATAAAGATAGATTGATCATATTTAAGATCGAAGCATTAATTAATGGTAGGGCTTCCTTGAGCAGCCTGGTAGGAATGGGGTCTAATAGACATGTTGATGGTTTGGAGGAAGTAACTAATGAAAATAACTCAGACAGAACAATCGGAGAGAAAGAGTCTAACCAAATACCGGCATCACTGAAAGCAGCCAAAGATAACGATATGTCTTTGGGGTGGTTATGAGTAATTGTTTCTGTAATAGTTAAAATTTTATTAGCAAAGAAAGTCATGAAGTCATTACTAGTTAAAGTTAAAGGAATACTCGGCTCAATAGAGCTCTGACTTTTGTCAGCCTGGCTACAGTGCTGAAAAGAAACCTGGGGTTGTTCTTATTTTCTTCAATTAGTGATGAGTAGTAAGATGTCCTAGCTTTACGGAGGTTTTTTTTTATAGAGCAACATACTCTTTTTCCAGGCTAAGTGAAGATCTTGTAAATTAGTGAGACGCCATTTCCTCTCCAACTTAGGGGTTATCTGCTTTAAGCTGTGAGTTTATGAGTTATACCACGGAGTCAGGCACTTCTGATTTAAGGCTCTCTTTTTCAGAGGAGCTACAGCATCCAAAGTTGTCTTCAATGAGGATGTAAAACTATTGACGAGATACTCTATCTCACTCACAGAGTTTAGGTAGCTACTCTGCACTGTGTTGGTATATGGTATTAGAGAACATAAAGAAGGAATCATATCCTTAAACCTAGTTACAGCGCTTTCTGAAAGACTTCTAGTGTAATGAAACTTATTCCCCACTGCTGGGTAGTCCATCAGAGTAAATGTAAATGTTATTAAGAAATGATCAGACACAAGGGAGTTTTCAGGGAATACTGTTAAGTCTTCAATTTCCATACCATAAGTCAGAACAAGATCTAAGATATGATTAAAGTGGTGGGTGGACTCATTTACATTTTGAGCAAAGCCGATTGAGTCTAACAATAGATTAAATGCAGTGTTGAGGCTGTCATTCTCAGCATCTGTGTGGATGTTAAAATCGCCCACTATAATTATCTTATCTGAGCTAAGCACTAAGTCAGACAAAAGGTCTGAAAATTCACAGAGAAACTCACAGTAACGACCTGGTGGACGATAGATAATAACAAATAAAACTGGTTTTTGGGACTTCCAATTTGGATGGACAAGACTAAGAGTCAAGCTTTCAAATGAATTAAAGCTCTGTCTGGGTTTTGGATTAATTAATAAACTGGAATGGAAGATTGCTGCTAATCCTCCGCCTCGGCCCGTGCTACGAGCATTCTGACAGTTAGTGTGACTCGGGGGTGTTGACTCATTTAAACTAACATATTCATCTTGCTGTAACCAGCAAGATGAATTGTGGTCTGGGAGCAGGCACCGTCTCTACGGGGATGGGGTAGTGAGGGGATGGCAGGGGGAGAGAAGGGGGAAAGAGTCAGAGCTCTATTGAGCTGAGTATTCCATTAACTTTAACTAGTAATGACTTCATGACTTTCTTTGCTAACAAAATTTTAACTATTAGAGAAAAAATTACTCATAACCATCCCAAAGACGTATCGTTATCTTTGGCTGCTTTCAGTGATGCCGGTATTTGGTTAGACTCTTTCTCTCCGATTGTTCTGTCTGAGTTATTTTCATTAGTTACTTCATCCAAACCATCAACATGTTTATTAGACCCCATTCCTACCAGGCTGCTCAAGGAAGCCTTACCATTATTTAATGCTTCGATCTTAAATATGATCAATCTATCTTTGTTAGTTGGCTATGTACCACAGGCTTTTAAGGTGGCAGTAATTAAACCATTACTTAAAAAGCCATCACTTGACCCAGCTATCTTAGCTAATTATAGGCCAATCTCCAACCTTCCTTTTCTCTCAAAAATTCTTGAAAGGGTAGTTGTAAAACAGCTAACTGATCATCTGCAGAGGAATGGTCTATTTGAAGAGTTTCAGTCAGGTTTTAGAATTCATCATAGTACAGAAACAGCATTAGTGAAGGTTACAAATGATCTTCTTATGGCCTCGGACAGTGGACTCATCTCTGTGCTTGTTCTGTTAGACCTCAGTGCTGCTTTTGATACTGTTGACCATAAAATTTTATTACAGAGATTACAGCATGCCATAGGTATTAAAGGCACTGCGCTGCGGTGGTTTGAATCATATTTGTCTAATAGATTACAATTTGTTCATGTAAATGGGGAATCTTCTTCACAGACTAAAGTTAATTATGGAGTTCCACAAGGTTCTGTGCTAGGACCAATTTTATTCACTTTATACATGCTTCCCTTAGCCAGTATTATTAGACGGTATTGCTTAAATTTTCATTGTTACATAGATGATACCCAGCTTTATCTATCCATGAAGCCAGAGGACACACACCAATTAGCTAAACTGCAGGATTGTCTTACAGACATAAAGACATGGATGACCTCTAATTTCCTGCTTTTAAACTCAGATAAAACTGAAGTTATTGTACTTGGCCCCACAAATCTTAGAAACATGGTGTCTAACCAGATCCTTACTCTGGATGGCATTACCCTGACCTCTAGTAATACTGTGAGAAATCTTGGAGTCATTTTTGATCAGGATATGTCATTCAAAGCGCATATTAAACAAATATGTAGGACTGCTTTTTTGCATTTACGCAATATCTCTAAAATCAGAAAGGTCTTGTCTCAGAGTGATGCTGAAAAACTAATTCATGCATTTATTTCCTCTAGGCTGGACTATTGTAATTCATTATTATCAGGTTGTCCTAAAAGTTCCCTAAAAGCCTTCAGTTAATTCAAAATGCTGCGCTAGAGTACTGACGGGGACTAGAAGGAGAGAGCATATCTCACCCATATTGGCCTCTCTTCATTGGCTTCCTGTTAATTCTAGAATAGAATTTAAAATTCTTCTTCTTACTTATAAGGTTTTGAATAATCAGGTCCCATCTTATCTTAGGGACCTCGTAGTACCATATCACCCCAATAGAGCGCTTCGCTCTCAGACTGCAGGCTTACTTGTAGTTCCTAGGGTTTGTAAGAGTAGAATGGGAGGCAGAGCCTTCAGCTTTCAGGCTCCTCTCCTGTGGAACCAGCTCCCAATTCAGATCAGGGAGACAGACACCCTCTCTACTTTTAAGATTAGGCTTAAAACTTTCCTTTTGCTAAAGCTTATAGTTAGGGCTGGATCAGGTGACCCTGAACCATCCCTTAGTTATGCTGCTATAGACGTAGACTGCTGGGGGGTTCCCATGATGCACTGTTTCTTTCTCTTTTTGCTCTGTATGCACCACTCTGCATTTAATCATTAGTGATCGATCTCTGCTCCCCTCCACAGCATGTCTTTTTCCTGGTTTTCTCCCTCAGCCCCAACCAGTCCCAGCAGAAGACTGCCCCTCCCTGAGCCTGGTTCTGCTGGAGGTTTCTTCCTGTTAAAAGGGAGTTTTTCCTTCCCACTGTAGCCAAGTGCTTGCTCACAGGGGGTCGTTTTGACCGTTGGGGTTTTACATAATTATTGTATGGCTTGCCTTACAATATAAAGCGCCTTGGGGCAACTGTTTGTTGTGATTTGGCGCTATATAAAAAAATTGATTGAATTGATTGAAGCTGCAGAGAGGTGTGTAAGACTACAACTCTGCTTCCTGGTCCCAACCCTGGATAGTCACGGTTTGGAGGATTTAAGAAAATTGGCCAGATTTCTAGAAATGAGAGCTGCTCCATCCAAAGTGGGATGGATGCCGTCTCTCCTAACAAGACCAGGTTTTCCCCAGAAGCTTTGCCAATTATCTATGAAGCCCACCTCATTTTTTGGACACCACTCAGACATCCAGCAATTCAAGGAGAACATGTGGCTAAACATGTCACTCCCGGTCCGATTGGGGAGGGGCCCAGAGAAAACTACAGAGTCCGACATTGTTTTTGCAAAGTTACACACCGATTCAATGTTAATTTTAGTGACCTCTGATTGGCGTAACCGGGTGTCATTACTGCCGACGTGAATTAAAATCTTACCAAATTCACGCTTAGCCTTAGCCAGCAGTTTCAAATTTCCTTCAATGTCGCCTGCTCTGGCCCCCGGAAGACAATTGACTATGGTTGCTGGTGTCGCTAACTTCACATTTCTCAAAACAGAGTCGCCAGTAACCAGAGTTTCATCCTCGGCAGGTGTGTCGCTGAGTGGGGAAAAACGGTTAGAAATGTGAACGGGTTGGCGGTGTACACGGGGCTTCTGTTTAGAACTACGCTTCCTCCTCACAGTCACCCAGTCGGCCTGCTTTCCCGGCTGCTCGGGATTTGCTAGAAGGGAACTAACGGCGGCTAAGCTACCTTGGCCCGCACCGACTACAGGGGCCTGGCTAGCTGTAGAATTTTCCACGGTGCGGAGCCGAGTCTCCAATTCGCCCAGCCTGGCCTCCAAAGCTACGAATGAGCTACACTTATTACAAGTACCATTACTGCTAAAGGAGGCCGAGGAATAACTAAACATTTCACACCCAGAGCAGAAAAGTGCGGGAGAGACAGGAGAAGCCGCCATGCTAAACCGGCTAAGAGCTAGTAGCTGCGCTAAGCTAGCGGATTCCTAAAAACACACAAAGTGAATAATGTGTAAATAATTTAGAGGTGATTCAGCAGAGGGAGTGCTTTAGTTAAGGCACGTGAATATTACACTGTGAAACAAATCGTTATCTAGAGCAATCTAACTGCGCAGATTAAACAGCTAAGAGATACAGCAAAACACCGCTGTGCTCTGGAACAGGAAGTGATACAATACCGCAGTGAGAGCCAACCACCAGTAGAGGTAAGCCAGACACACTTAACATTAAAATCCCTTACATACTCAGACAACTCCAGATTGACCCACGACCTTTCATAAACTATATGCACATGTATACTTATGTACAGTTATTTACAATAGCACGCGTTCTTTTCCTGTCTGTGTCCTACCTTTTTGGTTCTCTCATTTTGGGGAACAAAACATTCCATAAAAACACTCATCACTGTTCTCTCATTACAGGAAAATATATTTTCTTAAACATATAGTAACTTTAAAAGCCCATGACAGGATTTATTTATTTATTTTCTTGTTAAATATTCTAAGGTGAAAGCTGTTGTAATGGATCCAAGAAACAGGTTCAACCCTGAACAGACACTGACCAACCAAGACATCCAAAGACTTGAAGAGGTACTGTGGTACTGTTTGTATTGTATGACAGTAATGTTCTGTTAATACTGATATGTACAGAACTGTAGTTTTATTTTATGAGTTTGTTGGTGAAAGCCATGTAACTTTTCATACTCAGACAGAATGAATTTAACATGAAACCACTGACACGTTTACCTGTAAAAAGTAACACAAAGCTACTTTTCCACAGCGTGACCTCTTCTTAAAAAAAGTATTTCTGTTTTTGAAGTGCTGTTTTAACAATGACATTTACACTTAACAATGTTTTAAAGCAATCACTTGTATACTATAGTTTGGGTTCTACAAAGTTGAGATAAGCTTTTTGTGCTACCATCTGATAATTTATGTGCTAAATAAAGTCTGGTAATCAGTAATTTTTTTAAATGGTTATTTGTTTATTTTCAATGTTAAATTATTGTGTCCTGCAAATAGCACGGGGTGAATCCTGATCAAGCTGTTGTTGACATTTCTTGCAGGTGTGCCTGGATAAGCTGATGGAAAAATGCAGCCCCTCCCTCAGTACGATCAAAATGCAGGTGTACTTTGATACAAATTACCTGCCACGACGTAAGTGAAAACTAAGATCCTTGGAAGAAGACCAGATGGTTGCTGGATGAAGGGTTTTGTCACTCTGACTGAAGTCAAATGTCTTTCTTCTGGGTGTTCCTCATCTACAGTGTCCGTTAAATGTACTCATGCCTACTGTGTTAAAAAAAAAACTAAAATTTGGAATAACCTAGGTGTGTATCCTGCAAAATGCAGTGAATGAATAGTTGTATTGATGAGACCAGATTATTAACATGATAATTCAAAAACACTAAATGTTGCCATCCTGTAAATTAAAAGGGCATATAATGAGGATAAACTCAATAAAATCTGAAGAAATGTGATACATCAGATCAACACAAAAAGCAAATTTTGTTTTGCTTGTGTAATAGCCCATATATGTGCCTTCCGTGGTTGGCTCTCACTGCGGTATTGTATCACTTCCTGTTCCGGAGCACAGCTGTGTTTTTCTGTATCTGTTAGCTGTTTAATCTGCGCAGTTAGATTGATCTAGTTAACTAGATAACGATTTGTTTCACAGTGTAATCTTTACGTGCCTTAACTAAAGCACTCCCTCTGCTGAATCACCTCTAAATTATTTACACATTATTCACTTCGTGTGTTTTTAGGAATCCGCTAGCTTAGTGCAGCTACTAGCTCTTAGCCGGTTTAGCATGGCGGCTTCTCCTGTCTCTCCCGCACTTTTCTGCTCTGGGTGTGAAATGTTTAGTTATTCCTCAGCCTCCTTTAGCAGTAATGGTACTTGTAATAAGTGTAGCTCATTCATAGCTTTGGAGGCCAGGCTGGGCGAATTGGAGACTCGGCTCCGCACCGTGGAAAATTCTACAGCTAGCCAGGCTCCTGTAGTCGGTGCGGACCAAGGTAGCTTAGCCGCCGTTAGTTCCCTTCCAGCAAATCCCGAGCAGCCAGGAAAGCAGGCCGACTGGGTGACTGTGAGGAGGAAGCGTAGTTCTAAACAGAAGCCCCATGTACACCGCCAACCCAACCGCCAAATGAGTATTCCTTTAACTTTAACTAGTAATGACTTCATGACTTTCTTTGCTAATAAAATATTAACTATTAGAGAAAAAATTACTCATAACCATCCCAAAGACGTATCGTTATCTTTGGCTGCTTTCAGTGATGCCGGTATTTGGTTAGACTCTTTCTCTCCGATTGTTCTGTCTGAGTTATTTTCATTAGTTACTTCCTCCAAACCATCAACATGTCTATTAGACCCCATTCCTACCAGGCTGCTCAAGGAAGCCCTACCATTAATTAATGCTTCGATCTTAAATATGATCAATCTATCTGTATTAGCTGGCTATGTACCACAGGCTTTTAAGGTGGCAGTAATGAAACCATTACTTAAAAAGCCATCACTTGACCCAGCTATCTTAGCTAATTATAGGCCAATCTCCAACCTTCCTTTCTTGAAAGGGTAGTTGTAAAACAGCTAACTGATCATCTGCAGAGGAATGGTCTATTTGAAGAGTTTCAGTCAGGTTTTAGAATTCATCATAGTACAGAAACAGCATTAGTGAAGGTTACAAATGATCTTCTTATGGCCTCAGACAGTGGACTCATTTCTGTGCTTGTTCTGTTAGACCTCAGTGCTGCTTTTGATACTGTTGACCATAAAATTTTATTACAGAGATTAGAGCATGTCATAGGTATTAAAGGCACTGCGCTGCGGTGATTTGAATCATATTTATCTAATAGATTACAATTTGTTCATGTAAATGGGGAATCTTCTTCACAGACTAAGGTTAATTATGGAGTTCCACAAGGTTCTGTGCTAGGACCAATTTTATTCACTTTATACATGTTTCCCTTAGGCAGTATTATTAGACGGCATTGCTTAAATTTTCATTGTTACGCAGATGATACCCAGCTTTATCTATCCATGAAGCCAGAGGACACACACCAATTAGCTAAACTGCAGGATTATCTTACAGACATAAAGACATGGATGACCTCTAATTTCCTGCTTTTAAACTCAGATAAAACTGAAGTTATTGTACTTGGCCCCACAAATCTTAGAAACATGGTGTCTAACCAGATCCTTACTCTGGATGGCATTACCCTGACCTCTAGTAATACTGTGAGAAATCTTGGAGTCATTTTTGATCAGGATATGTCATTCAATGCGCATATTAAACAAATATGTAGGACTGTTTTTTTGCATTTGCGCAATATCTCTAAAATTAGAAAGGTCTTGTCTCAGAGTGATGCCGTTCACATTTCTAACCGTTTTTCCCCACTCGACGACACACCCACCGAGGATCAAACTCTGGTTATTGGCGACTCTGTTTTGAGAAATGTGAAGTTTGCGACACCAGCAACCATAGTCAATTGTCTTCCGGGGGCCAGAGCAGGCGACATTGAAGGAAATTTGAAACTGCTGGCTAAGGCTAAGCTAAATTTGGTAAGATTGTAATTCACGTTGGCAGTAATGACACCCGGTTACGCCAATCGGAGGTCACTAAAATTAATATTGAATCGGTGTGTAACTTTGCAAAAACAATGTCAGACTCTGTAGTTTTCTCTGGGCCCCTCCCCAATCGGACCGGGAGTGACATGTTTAGCCGCATGTTCTCCTTGAATTGCTGGCTGTCTGAGTGGTGTCCAAAAAATGAGGTGGGCGTCATAGATAATTGACAAAGCTTCTGGGGAAAACCTGGTCTTGTTAGGAGAGACGGCATCCATCCCACTTTGGATGGAGCAGCTCTCATTTCTAGAAATCTGGCCAATTTTCTTAAATCCTCCAAACCGTGACTATCCAGGGTTGGGACCAGGAAGCAGAGTTGTAGTCTTACACACCTCTCTGCAGCTTTTCTCCCCCTGCCATCCCCTCATTACCCCATCCCCGTAGAGACGGTGCCTGCTCCCAGACCACCAATAACCAGCAAAAATCTATTTAAGCATAAAAATTCAAAAAGAAAAAATAATATAGCACCTTCAACTGCACCACAGACTAAAACAGTTAAATGTGGTCTATTAAACATTAGGTCTCTCTCTTCTAAGTCCCTGTTAGTAAATGATATAATAATTGATCAACATATTGATTTATTCTGCCTTACAGAAACCTGGTTACAGCAGGATGAATATGTTAGTTTAAATGAGTCAACACCCCCGAGTCACACTAACTGCCAGAACGCTCGTAGCACGGGCCGAGGCGGAGGATTAGCAGCAATCTTCCATTCCAGCTTATTAATTAATCAAAAACCCAGACAGAGCTTTAATTCATTTGAAAGCTTGACACTCAGTCTTGTCCATCCAAATTGGAAGTCCCAAAAACCAGTTTTATTTGTTATTATCTATCGTCCACCTGGTCGTTACTGTGAGTTTCTCTGTGAATTTTCAGACCTTTTGTCTGACTTAGTGCTTAGCTCAGATAAGATAATTATAGTGGGCGATTTTAACATCCACATAGATGCTGAGAATGACAGCCTCAACACTGCATTTAATCTATTATTAGACTCAATTGGCTTTGCTCAAAATGTAAATGAGTCCACCCACCACTTTAATCATATCTTAGATCTTGTTCTGACTTATGGTATGGAAATTGAAGACTTAACAGTATTCCCTGAAAACTCCCTTCTGTCTGATCATTTCTTAATAACATTTACATTTACTCTGATGGACTACCCAGCAGTGGGGAATAAGTTTCATTACACTAGAAGTCTTTCAGAAAACGCTGTAACTAGGTTTAAGGATATGATTCCTTCTTTATGTCCTCTAATGCCATATACCAACACAGGGCAGAGTAGCTACCTAAACTCTAAGTGAGATAGAGTATCTCGTCAATAGTTTTACATACTCATTGAAGATAACTTTGGATGCTGTAGCTCCTCTGAAAAAGAGAGCTTTAAATCAGAAGTGCCTGACTCCGTGGTATAACTCACAAACTCGCAGCTTAAAGCAGATAACCCGTAAGTTGGAGAGGAAATGGCGTCTCACTAATTTAGAAGATCTTCACTTAGCCTGGAAAAAGAGTCTGTTGCTCTATAAAAAAAGCCCTCCGTAAAGCTAGGACATCTTACTACTCATCACTAATTGAAGAAAATAAGAACAACCCCAGGTTTCTTTTCAGCACTGTAGCCAGGCTGACAAAGAGTCAGAGCTCTATTGAGCCGAGTATTCCTTTAACTTTAACTAGTAATGACTTCATGACTTTCTTTGCTAATAAAATATTAACTATTAGAGAAAAAATTACTCATAACCATCCCAAAGACGTATCGTTATCTTTGGCTGCTTTCAGTGATGCCGGTATTTGGTTAGACTCTTTCTCTCCGATTGTTCTGTCTGAGTTATTTTCATTAGTTACTTCCTCCAAACCATCAACATGTCTATTAGACCCCATTCCTACCAGGCTGCTCAAGGAAGCCCTACCATTAATTAATGCTTCGATCTTAAATATGATCAATCTATCTGTATTAGCTGGCTATGTACCACAGGCTTTTAAGGTGGCAGTAATTAAACCATTACTTAAAAAGCCATCACTTGACCCAGCTATCTTAGCTAATTATAGGCCAATCTCCAACCTTCCTTTCTTGAAAGGGTAGTTGTAAAACAGCTAACTGATCATCTGCAGAGGAATGGTCTATTTGAAGAGTTTCAGTCAGGTTTTAGAATTCATCATAGTACAGAAACAGCATTAGTGAAGGTTACAAATGATCTTCTTATGGCCTCAGACAGTGAACTCATTTCTGTGCTTGTTCTGTTAGACCTCAGTGCTGCTTTTGATACTGTTGACCATAAAATTTTATTACAGAGATTAGAGCATGTCATAGGTATTAAAGGCACTGCGCTGCGGTGGTTTGAATCATATTTATCTAATAGATTACAATTTGTTCATGTAAATGGGGAATCTTCTTCACAGACTAAGGTTAATTATGGAGTTCCACAAGGTTCTGTGCTAGGACCAATTTTATTCACTTTATACATGTTTCCCTTAGGCAGTATTATTAGACGGCATTGCTTAAATTTTCATTGTTACGCAGATGATACCCAGCTTTATCTATCCATGAAGCCAGAGGACACACACCAATTAGCTAAACTGCAGGATTATCTTACAGACATAAAGACATGGATGACCTCTAATTTCCTGCTTTTAAACTCAGATAAAACTGAAGTTATTGTACTTGGCCCCACAAATCTTAGAAACATGGTGTCTAACCAGATCCTTACTCTGGATGGCATTACCCTGACCTCTAGTAATACTGTGAGAAATCTTGGAGTCATTTTTGATCAGGATATGTCATTCAATGCGCATATTAAACAAATATGTAGGACTGTTTTTTTGCATTTGCGCAATATCTCTAAAATTAGAAAGGTCTTGTCTCAGAGTGATGCTGAAAAACTAATTCATGCATTTATTTCATCTAGGCTGGACTATTGTAATTCATTATTATCAGGTTGTCCTAAAAGTTCCCTGAAAAGCCTTGTCACTGACCGTAAAGAGATTCCCTCCTTGGCACAGTGATCTATTCAACAGTTCAGTGTTACAACCAAAACTATGATACAAACACTTTTCTTTCCTGTATATTTGACATCCTTGACCGTGAAAACATACCACTAGATCTTGGAATCACTTTTATGTCTTTATTAGTTCAAACGTTATTGTATAAAAACGATTTTTCGGTAATGGCGGTTTTCTTCTGGATCTAGCTCCATAACATTTGAAGCTACATCAAATCTGATGACACCTTACTGAATCAGTACAGATTCAGCTACAATTTGGTGTTAGTTGTGCATCTCTAGCTTCATTTGTCACCTCACACTGACACATTTTCTATTTTCCCTATATTTTTGCATATTCTGGATCACTAGATCTGGAATCCGGATCTGATTATCACCAAACTTTGTTGTTTGATAGAACATTTGACTATGTTACAGACTAATGTTTTTCAAGCCTTTCTGCCTTGTTTTTGTGGAGTTAGAAAATAGAATGTCAAAATTCCCCCTATCCCGCAATGGTGAAGAATCCTTTAAAAAATTCCTGGATCTGGATCGTGATCCGGATCACCACTAAAATTTAATCACTTGTTCCTCTTGTCATTTCCAACCAATCCACAAAATTTCATCCAAATCCGTTCAAAACGTTTTGAGTTATCCTGCTGACAAACAGACAGACAAACAAACAAACTCGACCGAAAACATAACCTCCTTGGCGGAGGTAATGACACTTTTACTATATCCTCCTGACTACCTTCCTGGTAGTCAGGAGGATAACAAAGAAAATCATCTTCAGACTAACTGGGTGCTGCCTTTGTGGTGCAGGAGAGTTTCTGGAGGAAAAGCGACGTCTTCTGGAGTCCAGGCTGAGTGCAGTGACCAGAGACATTACCGACAGCAAGGCGAGAACGCAAGATCAGTTACAAGCTCTCTATGCCAAAATCATCTCTTACATCCTGGTGCACTCAGGCACGGACTCGCCCGGTGCCCACATTGCCATGCAGGAGGCTGCAGGTTCTACACCCACTCAATCTGTCTGCGTTCAGCAAACCTTCACACTACATGTGCACATGCAGCAAATAAATTGAAGAAACAACAAAAATCTCTAAAAATGTTTGTGCATGTGTGTTTATATCCTGTTGAAGAGCAGTAATCATGAAAGTGCTGTAAAGTTTGTAGTTTATCTGCAGGTTGGTAAATGGGATTATGGGGAGTTTGTCTTCTTCGCAGCCGCCCTGCAGAGCGTCTTTCCTGCATCTGAACTCGGGGCCTTTGTGATGCTCTTAAAGAAGGAGAAGGAACAGAAGCTCCGTGAGCTCGCCATGATCGTCACGGGCATCCGACTCTTCAACAACGTCAGCAAGAGGACAGAAGACCAGCTCCAACTCCACCATCTCAGTACATCACATCATCCTCTTAACAAGCCTGTGTTCAGTCACAAACAGTGGGGATGGAAATGAAATGAGACCTTTTTACTCTTCTTGCAGTGCCTGAAGGTCTTAATGAGGCTCTTCGGGGTCAGACTAAACGTCTAGAGGATGACCTGAGTGTGTCGCAGCGTTTGGTGTGGAAATACACGACTGTGCTGGAGAAACTAATGGAGCCTGGCAGTCAAAGTGCAGGGCGTAACGTGCCTGTTGTCCTGCTCATACAGGCTCTTTATAACGTCACACAGCATCGAGTTTACCTCCAAGTCCTACAGGTGAGTGCCGCCAGAGAGACTTTAACGAGTTAACAAGTGCACAGAGAAACCACTCTTTTAACTGTATTTATATATAGCTTCTTAGCATTGTGTTAATTTATGTAAAAAACAGTACATTTATGTTGAGCTGTTGGTCTTATTTTCCTCCCTGAGACGTTCTCTCTTTATGCTGTTATTTATTTTTCTTTTTGTGTGTCATTGTAATCGTGACTTTTATGATCTTGTCTGTATTTTAGTATGTGTGAAGAATCAACACGACCTCTAACATACATCACTTTAACAACAAACAAACTTTAAAACCATTCAGAAAGCACAAACTCCCATGATGTGAAACAATTCAGCATTTTTGCTTTGGTTATTAACATTGTTATTGTATATTATTTCATGATCAAATCTAAATGTAATAGTTACAGAATCTGCACAAACTCAAACACACTGATTGGCTGTCACAGGATGTGTGTGATTGACAGGTGCCATTGCAACAGGTGTGTTAGTTTTTGAAATATTGCAAAAAGTGCTCATCTTACTGAATGAAAGTGTAAAATTAATACAGTAAAATCCACATCTGAATCTCAGACTACATCAAAAATAATATGTTCTTCTTGGTAAAATGGATCAAAGCAAAAACTTTTTAATCTCACCAGAACAAACAAATGGTGGCAGTAAAACTGATGTAGTAATTTTTTTTTAAACATTACATATAAATAATTTTTTCCTCTTTTCCATCAGGCCAATGCCCATTTTTGTGCAAATCAAGTTGAGATTCTGCAGACTGAGCTGGTGTCACGGATGAAGCTCCTGAAGGAAACAGTGCAGCCAAAGAGAGCTGCACCCGCAGCAGCAGTTTTTGTAAGTAATCATCATCATTCGTCATCATTCATCTTTGCTGGAGGTTATCTTCATGACCTGTTACCTCATGTGTCAGTAAAGAAAGCTGCTGTGATCTTTGTGGGATCAGTGGACGTCCCTGAGGAAACGGAGCGTCGGACTCAAACCTTTGGTCCTCACTGCTGACTGTTATTTTCCTGATGGCAAATATGAGTTCACTGCTGTCTGTTGATCTTACTTTGATCTTTTAATCTGGATCAGCCTGGTGGCTCAGTGGGTAGCAGTCTTGCCTCACTCTGGGGTTCAATTCCAGTCACACCCACTTCCTTTCTGTGTGGGGTTCTGGCTTCCGCATAGCATCTGGCTGTTACTAGGATGATTAAACACAGGCCCTTCTTCATCCAGCTTCTAAAAGAATCAGGATCAAACAGCATATTCTGAGCTTTGATTCTGATTGTTGATTCTGTAAGCAATCCTGATTTTAGGATGAAAGGATTCAACATCAGAGATCATCCATCAAAGGTGATATTGACCTTTCGATCCAGGTGAATCAACCCTCCTGTGGCCTAAAGGAGCAGCACAGTAGATCGTACAGTCCTGGTCAGAGTTTCTTGCACCACACGTGAACAGAAACAACAAAACAAAATGCTTTTATGAAGTTAAATAAAAAAAAATGTAACTATAAAATGTATGCTGGGCCCATTTATTGTCATCCTTTGATGAAGTTACAGTAAATCACACTTTCACACAAAGTCTTCTTTACACACGTCAGAGGATGAAAACATGAACATTTCCAAACCACTGTGTGTGTGTGTCTTGGACTTCATTTACACCAGTCATTAAGAAATACAAACAGTACAGAAATGTGTAGTAATACTGACTGTGGAAGAAGTAGTCTAGTGAGGGAAGCCACCAATACACCCAGACAACCCCCAAAGAGCTATAGGGCTCTGTGGTTGTGATTAGAGAAGCCTTGTATACTGTGAGTACTGCTTTTGTCTGTTGACTCACCGTCACAGCCTCATGGTGGAGCAGGGCACCCTCTAGGCTTCAGTCTCCCATGTGCCTTCTGGCAAACTGTAGCTGAAATTTCATGTTTTTCTTTTAAGGAAATACTTTTAAGCTTTCACACTTTGTGGGTGGTTTAATAATAAAATAATTGCACACATGACAGTAGATGGTAACAGCAGTATGTAAGGGTGATTCTTTAACTACGGGCACTATTGGCCTTGTAAATGTAATTTCCACCACACCATTGCCTTACAATATAAAGCGCCTTGGGGCAACTGTTTGTTGTGATTTGGCGCTATATACATGTGCTCTGATGTCACTGTTTATCAATCAATCAATCAATCAATTTTTTTTTTATTTATCTCCATAGAAACTACCCAAACAATCTTTCATACAAACTGTTTAAAGGGACGTTACAGTGTTGTGGTGGAAATTACGGCAATAGTTGGGACAACTACATTTTGTTAAAAAAATCACAACAGTTGTATGACATTGAATACCCCAATTATGTTTTAATTATTTTACTGATATTTTATTGAGAGATATTTTAAAACATTAGAAAAAACGTTTCTTTACCATTCATTTTTATCACTGAAGATCAAAAGTCTGGGTGTGGGACAAGCACAAAACGGCAATATTTGCATATAATGATGCTGAAAAAAGGTGAAAAAGTCATCATAGACTACTAGAACAAATTTCTTAACACACTTTCATTGTAAAGATAACTATAAAAGTGTGAAATTTCCCCTTTTTTCTGTTTTTCATACAATATGATCAAAGGACATAATAAGTGCCTGTAGTCAATCAATTCAATCAATTTTATTTATATAGCGCCAAATCACAACAAACAGTTGCCCCAAGGCGCTTTATATTACGTAAAAACCCGAATGGTCAAAATGACCCCCTGTGAGCAAGCACTTGGCGACAGTGGGAAGGAAAAACTCCCTTTTAACAGGAAGAAACCTCCAGCAGAACCAGGCTCAGGGAGGGGCAGTCTTCTGCTGGGACTGGTTGGGGCTGAGGGAGAGAACCAGGAAAAAGACATGCTGTGGAGGGGAGCAGAGATCAATCACTAATGATTAAATGCAGAGTGGTGCATACAGAGCAAAAAGAGAAAGAAACACTCAGTGCATCATGGGAACCCCCCAGCAGTCTAAGTCTATAGCAGCATAACTAAGGGATGGTTCAGGGTCACCTGATCCAGCCCTAACTATAAGCTTTAGCAAAAAGGAAAGTTTTAAGCCTAATCTTAAGAGAGGGTGTCTGTCTCCCTGATCCGAATTGCGAGCTGGTTCCACAGGAGAGGAGCCTGAAAGCTGAAGGCTCTGCCTCCCATTCTACTCTTACAAACCCTAGGAACTACAAGTAAGCCTGCAGTCTGAGAGCGAAGCGCTCTATTGGGGTGATATGGTACTATGAGGTCCCTAAGATAAGATGGGACCTGATTATTCAAAACCTTATAAGTAAGAAGAAGAATTTTAAATTCTATTCTAGAATTAACAGGAAGCCAGTGAAGAGAGGCCAATATGGGTGAGATATGCTCTCTCCTTCTAGTCCCCGTCAGTACTCTAGCTGCAGCATTTTGAATTAACTGAAGGCTTTTCAGGGAACTTTTAGGACAACCTGATAATAATGAATTACAATAGTCCAGCCTAGAGGAAATAAATGCATGAATTAGTTTTTCAGCATCACTCTGAGACAAGACCTTTCTAATTTTAGAGATATTGCGTAAATGCAAAAAAGCAGTCTTACATATTTGTTTAATATGCACTTTGAATGACATATCCTGATCAAAAATGACTCCAAGATTTCTCACAGTATTACTAGAGGTCAGGGTAATGCCATCCAGAGTAAGGATCTGGTTAGATACCATGTTTCTAAGATTTGTGGGGCCAAGTACAATAACTTCAGTTTTATCTGAGTTTAAAAGCAGGAAATTAGAGGTCATCCATGTCTTTATGTCTGTAAGACAATCCTGCAGTTTAGCTAATTGGTGTGTGTCCTCTGGCTTCATGGATAGATAAAGCTGGGTATCATCTGCGTAACAATGAAAATTTAAGCAATGCCGTCTAATAATACTGCCTAAGGGAAGCATGTATAAAGTGAATAAAATTGGTCCTAGCACAGAACCTTGTGGAACTCCATAATTAACCTTAGTCTGTGAAGAAGATTCCCCATTTACATGAACAAATTGTAATCTATTAGATAAATATGATTCAAACCACCGCAGCGCAGTGCCTTTAATACCTATGGCATGCTCTAATCTCTGTAATAAAATTTTATGGTCAACAGTATCAAAAGCAACACTGAGGTCTAACACTGTCTGAGGCCATAAGAAGATCATTTGTAACCTTCACTAATGCTGTTTCTGTACTATGATGAATTCTAAAACCTGACTGAAACTCTTCAAATAGACCATTCCTCTGCAGATGATCAGTTAGCTGTTTTACAACTACCCTTTCAAGAATTTTTGAGAGAAAAGGAAGGTTGGAGATTGGCCTATAATTAGCTAAGATAGCTGGGTCAAGTGATGGCTTTTTAAGTAATGGTTTAATTACTGCCACCTTAAAAGCCTGTGGTACATAGCCAACTAATAAAGATAGATTGATCATATTTAAGATCGAAGCATTAAATAATGGTAGGGCTTCCTTGAGCAGCCTGGTAGGAATGGGGTCTAATAGACATGTTGATGGTTTGGATGAAGTAACTAATGAAAATAACTCAGACAGAACAATCTGAGAGAAAGAGTCTAACCAAATACCGGCATCACTGAAAGCAGCCAAAGATAACGATACGTCTTTGGGATGGTTATGAGTAATTTTTTCTGTAATAGTTAAAATTTTATTAGCAAAGAAAGTCATGAAGTCATTACTAGTTAAAGGAATACTCAGCTCAATAGAGCTCTGACTCTTTGTCAGCCTGGCTACAGTGCTGAAAAGAAACCTGGGGTTGTTCTTATTTTCTTCAATTAGTGATGAGTAGTAAGATGTCCTAGCTTTACGGAGGGCTTTTTTATAGAGCAACAGACTCTTTTTCCAGGCTAAGTGAAGATCTTCTAAATTAGTGAGACGCCATTTCCTCTCCAACTTACGGGTTATCTGCTTTAAGCTGCGAGTTTGTGAGTTATACCACGGAGTCAGGCACTTCTGATTTAAAGCTCTCTTTTTCAGAGGAGCTACAGCATCCAAAGTTATCTTCAATGAGTATGTAAAACTATTGACGAGATACTCTATCTCACTTAGAGTTTAGGTAGCTACTCTGCACTGTGTTGGTATATGGTATTAGAGAACATAAAGAAGGAATCATATCCTTAAACCTAGTTACAGCGCTTTCTGAAACACTTCCAGTGTAATGAAACTTATTCCCCACTGCTGGGTAGTCCATCAGAGTAAATGTAAATGTTATTAAGAAATGATCAGACAGAAGGGAGTTTTCAGGGAATACTGTTAAGTCTTCAATTTACATACCATAAGTCAGAACAAGATCTAAGATATGATTAAAGTGGTGGGTGGACTCATTTACATTTTGAGCAAAGCCAATTGAGTCTAATAATAGATTAAATGCAGTGTTGAGGCTGTCATTATCAGCATCTGTGTGGATGTTAAAATCGCCCACTATAATTATCTTATCTGAGCTAAGCACTAAGTCAGACAAAAGTTCTGAAAATTCACAGAGAAACTCACAGTAACGACCAGGAGGACGATAGATAACAACAAATAAAACTGGTTTTTGGGACTTCCAATTTGGATGGACAAGACTGAGTGTCAAGCTTTCAAATGAATTAAAGCTCTGTCTGGGTTTTTGATTAATTAATAAGCTGGAGTGGAAGATTGCTGCTAATCCTCCCCCTCGGCCCATGCTACGAGCGTTCTGGCAGTTAGTGTGACTCGGGGGTGTTGACTCATTTAAACTAACATATTCATCCTGCTGTAACCAGGTTTCTGTAAGGCAGAATAAATCAATATGTTGATCAATTATTATATCATTTACTAACAGGGACTTAGAAGAGAGAGACCTAATGTTTAATAGACCACATTTAACTGTTTTAGTCTGTGGTGCAGTTGAAGGTGCTATATTATTTTTTTCTTTTTGAATTTTTATGCTTAAATAGATTTTTTGCTGGTTATTGGTGGTCTGGGAGCAGGCACCGTCTCTACGGGGGTGGGGTAATGAGGATGGCAGGGGGAGAGAAGCTGCAGAGAGGTGTGTAAGACTACAACTCTGCTTCCTGGTCCCAACCCTGGATAGTCACGGTTTGGAGGATTTAAGAAAATTGGCCAGATTTCTAGAAATGAGAGCTGCTCCATCCAAAGTGGGATGGATGCCGTCTCTCCTAACAAGACCAGGTTTTCCCCAGAAGCTTTGCCAATTATCTATGTAGTCTAAGAATCACCCATAAATGAGGATTTTGCATGTGTTAATGATCGTAAGAGCAAAATGAAATTCACCCATTTGCAAGTATGCACCTCGTGTTCTGTCATGCATGAACTCTGCCACAAAGCTGAGCCTGGTCACGTGAAAAAAAACCTGCTGTGTCAGACAATTATTGTTCCATCACAGTTATTTAATCAAACTGATGAGTTTGTGTGTGTGAGAGGCATCGCTATAAAATGTTTTGTGCAGATGTGTTAGATGGAAATGTGCTGCAGAAATGCAGTTGGAATTTGATTGCAGGTTAACATGGTTCACATTAGAGAAACACATTTTACACCAGTTTTGAATAAATTTCAGCCTTAATGTGAAAGTGGCTTTAAAATCCATTAATGACTGTAATGACCAGCTCAGAAGTCCACATGTTACGAACGGGGACATTTGTGCTCAACAAAACAACCACAATGTATACTGTTAACTCTTTAAATACTAGTGCTCTTACCAAAATTCTGTTGTAGCTGCAGTAATGCTAAAGGTCCACCAGGTGGAGATAATGGTCCATTTCAAGTACCTTGATTACAGGCTGCTGTGGGACATGACACCACCAACCTGTTGCTTATATTAGTACATCTTTGACATTTATAAATAATTATTTTTCAACTCTGTCAATGAGGTAGCGTCTGACAAGTGCAATAAGTTAACACCAAGAATCAGAACCTGATAAATTTACTGTATCTACCAGAGTATAACACCGAACTACAAGTCACAACTTTTTTCTGTATTATCAGCTCTTTAATTTTGTTATTTTGTGCATTGTTAAAGTGTACTTGTTATTATTAGCATTTGGTCTTTTATTCTTAGTGTTTACATTGTTTAGTGCTTTGATTTCTGAGAAGGTCCTATGGAACTATTCATTATAATTATTATTCTTCTTCCATTCTCCTCTCTATCTCATCAGCCTGCATTCAAAGTTCAATCAATCAATCAATTTTTGTTTTTTTTTATATAGCGCCAAATCACAACAAACAGTTGCCCCAAGGCGCTTTATATTGTAAGGCAAGGCCATACAATAATTATGTAAAACCCCAACGGTCAAAACGACCCCCTGTGAGCAAGCACTTGGCTACAGTGGGAAGGAAAAACTCCCTTTTAACAGAAAGAAACCTCCAGCAGAACCAGGCTCAGGGAGGGGCAGTCTTCTGCTGGGACTGGTTGGGGCTGAGGGAGAGAACCAGGAAAAAGACATGCTGTGGAGGGGAGCAGAGATCGATCACTAATGATTAAATGCAGAGTGGTGGATACAGAGCAAAAAGAGAAAGAAACAGTGCATCATGGGAACCCCCCAGCAGTCTACGTCTATAGCAGCATAACTAAGGGATGGTTCAGGGTCACCTGATCCAGCCCTAACTATAAGCTTTAGCAAAAAGGAAAGTTTTAAGCCTAATCTTAAAAGTAGAGAGGGTGTCTGTCTCCCTGATCTGAATTGGGAGCTGGTTCCACAGGAGAGCAGCCTGAAAGCTGAAGGCTCTGCCTCCCATTCTATTCTTACAAACCCTAGGAACTACAAGTAAGCCTGCAGTCTGAGAGCGAAGCGCTCTATTGGGGTGATATGGTACTACGAGGTCCCTAAGATAAGATGGGACCTGATTATTCAAAACCTTATAAGTAAGAAGAAGAATTTTAAATTCTATTCTAGAATTAACAGGAAGCCAATGAAGAGAGGCCAATATGGGTGAGATATGCTCTCTCCTTCTAGTCCCCGTTAGTACTCTAGCTGCAGCATTTTGAATTAACTGAAGGCTTTTTAGGGAACTTTTAGGACAACCTGATAATAATGAATTACAATAGTCCAGCCTAGAGGAAATAAATGCATGAATTAGTTTTTCAGCATCAAGACCTTTCTAATTTTAGAGATATTGCGTAAATGCAAAAAAGCAGTCCTACATATTTGTTTAATATGCGCTTTGAATGACATATCCTGATCAAAAATGACTCCAAGATTTCTCACAGTATTACTAGAGGTCAGGGTAATGCCATCCAGAGTAAGGATCTGGTTAGACACCATGTTTCTAAGATTTGTGGGGCCAAGTACAATAACTTCAGTTTTATCTGAGTTTAAAAGGAAATTAGACGTCATCCATGTCTTTATGTCTGTAAGACAGTCCTGCAGTTTAGCTAATTGGTGTGTGTCCTCTGGCTTCATGGATAGATAAAGCTGGGTATCATCTGCGTAACAATGAAAATTTAAGCAATACCGTCTAATAATACTGCCTAAGGGAAGCATGTATAAAGTGAATAAAATTGGTCCTAGCACAGAACCTTGTGGAACTCCATAATTAACTTTAGTCTGTGAAGAAGATTCCCCATTTACATGAACAAATTGTAATCTATTAGACAAATATGATTCAAACCACCGCAGCGCAGTGCCTTTAATACCTATGGCATGCTCTAATCTCTGTAATAAAATTTTATGGTCAACAGTATCAAAGCAGCACTGAGGTCTAACAGAACAAGCACAGAGATGAGTCCACTGTCTGAGGCCATAAGAAGATCATTTGTAACCTTCACTAATGCTGTTTCTGTACTATGATGAATTCTAAAACCTGACTGAAACTCTTCAAATAGACCATTCCTCTGCAGATGATCAGTTAGCTGTTTTACAACTACCCTTTCAAGACTTTTTGAGAGAAAAGGAAGGTTGGAGATTGGCCTATAATTAGCTAAGATAGCTGGGTCAAGTGATGGCTTTTTAAGTAATGGTTTAATTACTGCCACTTTAAAAGCCTGTGGTACATAGCCAACTAACAAAGATAGATTGATCATATTTAAGTTCTGGTTCCAAAGGTCCTCCTGTCCTCCTGCTTCCACAGATGCTGGTCTACTCGCTTTCTTCTTCACCCAGCAGATGCACAGTTTCTACCCTGTTGTTTGTTGTTAACTCGAGCTTCAAATGAGTTTTTAAGTTGAAGCTTGATTTGTGATCTGTCTCTTTGGTTTGGTAAATTTAATGTTGGACATCTGATGTTATTGTCCTCGTTAATCCAGGCTTCAGCACCCAGAGAAAAATTAAAACTTGTTCTGAGAGTTTTGAGAGTCCACGTTGTTTTTTCAGCCACTTTTCAAAGCCGTATCACAGCTTTGGTCTGGACTTAAAGATGAAGCTGACCTCCTGACGTTCCTCGCTGACCTCGCAGTGAACCTGCAGCCTTTCATCACCTCTCAGGCCAAACTTTTCTCTGAAGCCTTTCTGTCTGACCTGCTGGGGGCATCACAGGTGAAGACAGATGAGCAGCGAATGACAAAGACCACAGGTACCACTGACATCTGCTGACCAAATATGTGAACCACTGCTCACAGCTTCAGAGTTCTCCTTCATGCCTTCTTTCAGATGAACGCATGAATCCAGCTGAGATGGAACAGGAGTGGCTTCTGCCTGAGACAGGACGTGGCTTTAACCAGCTTCCATTGCAGTACGGCGGATTCTGTGGCTACACGCTGGTCAGCACAGACGGAATTCTGCTGCCAGGTATCTTCAGGGTGCACACACACTGAACATGGAACACGCAAAGGTGTAATAAAGGATCAGATCTTTTCCCTCTGATCAGGTAATCCTCACATTGGAGTGCTGAAGCACAAGGACAAACTTTACGCTTTCAGCTCCAAAGACGCTGCTGTGAAATTTGCCTCCAGGCCTGATGACTTCATCGCGGCAGTGGAAGAAAAAGCCAAATGCTCCCCAGAACTGATCCAGCTGCTGAGGCTCCAACAGTTTTCCAGCATCGTGCCGTACTGTGAGGTCAGCGGTCTCTCAATGCTATTCCATCTTCAGTGTTCAAAATAACTCCATCCGTTATGGAGCAGCAGTGATGATGATGATAGTGATGATGCAGATGTTTTAGGCACCTCACATAGAATCAGTGTCTGACTGGTTTAAATAATCCACAGTAAATCAAACATGAAATGTTCAAACATTCACATTCTAACAAAATCCTTGTGTTTTTTTTTTCAAATTTAATTCGATGTGTTAATAAATTATCAAGGACCCTCATCCTGCATGGAGATTAAAATAATTAACATGGACAAGAACGCAGCAGATTCTTTTTTCTCAGGTTCTGGACCCATGTCTTGAAGACGACTATCAGCTGACTTGTAGTTTTTGCAGATGCAGTCAGCAGAGAATCCGGCAGAGACGGGCACCGTGAAGGCAGAGACGGGCACACAAACAGAGACTCACCCAGTGGAAACAAACATCGTGAAGTCCTACGAGTGGAACGAGTGGGAGCTCAGAAGACGAGCTGTGAAACTGGTCAGCAGCAGCCGGTCTTTGTTAGTGCTGAATCACACTCACGATCAATTGAATTATTGATTAACCTGCCAGCCGTTCAGCCAATTAATTGATTCGGTCAGAAAATAGACCCCCCCCCCCCCCAAAAAAAAAAATGCTTTCTTACGCAGTTTCTCTGAGTCCATGGAGACGACTCCCAGTAAAGTCCAAGATCTTCAAAGACCATTTAATCTCCTTAAATCCAGTTGAGCATTTTTTAAAAGTCTGCTTAAAATCAGTTTTAAGTGAGTTAATTAATGTACAACCGTTTGAAAAAGGCATTTTAAAACAATTTAAAGGATTGCTCTATTGGGTTACAGGAGGGCGGCTTAGTGGTTAGCACTTTTGCCTCACGGCAAGAAGGTCATGGGTTCGATTCCGACCTGTGTCCTTTCTGTGTGGAGTTTGCGTGTTCTCCCCGTGTCTGTGTGGGATCCCTCCAGGTGCTCCGGCTTCCTCCCACATCCAAAGACACGCAGGTTTGGTGGAGTGGAAACTTTAAATTGTCCGTAGGTGTGAATGTGTTTGTTTGACTGTATGTGTCCCTGTTTAAAAGTAGTTTAAAACCACTATATGTAAAACCAAACACACTTTAGAAAACAGAAGACAAAATGTAATATTAGTCTTGACAATGACTGCAACAATTAACCTGTCAACACTAGAGATCTGGAAGTGTCAGATCAGCTGTTTTTGGTGCGGCCCGTGTACTGAGGGAGTTGGAGATGCTGTGGCAGACTGGGTTCTTCTGATGGAGTCTGATGTCTGAAGTACAGGTTGGCTATGATCCCACAAATTCTCAGGATGTCCCAGAAAGCAGCCTGATCAGCTGAATCAAATGCTGTTCCTCTCTCTGAGCAGCAGTTAAGTGGAACTGAATGCTGTGAAGAATAATCCTGACAAGCACCTTTCCTGGCACAGAGAGCAGTGATACCTCTGTGTGTGCAGTCCAGCCAATCTTGGCTTCTATACCCATGTTCCAGAAAGAAATACCGTTTGCAGTGCCAGAAGAATGGCATCTTCACCTATCTTGAGCCGCTCAGCTCCAGTACTGCAGATCCCTCCAGTTTTTCCACCTTCAACTGGTTCTTGGCCTTTACGATCTCACCAACATTTGGTGGTTTGCACTTGACTGGCAAATCAGCAACAAGAACTCTGGCACTGGAGATGTCCAACATCCTAGCAGGAGGATCAACCTGATCCAAATGCTCCTAGTAGCCAGCCTGACGGGGCAGCACAGCAGATGAATCTGTCACAACTCAGCCATCGTCCACCATAATTGTAAACAGGCTGAGGGTCACTAGACCACAGATGGTGCATCACTTGATCACAGATTGCTCTAACAAACACCTCCTTGTCTCCTCAGGGCCATCACAGGCCGCTTCCTCAGCATTATGAAACACCTCATCCTGTGGACACTGATAACTTTAAAACAATCCACAGCCACTTTCATTCCATTCTGTCACTACAGGTGTTTTTTAAGGCACACTGGAAGATAGACGTGAACATAGATTATATTTATGACAAACTTCTTGCATATTCATTCATGTTGTTAGTTACACGGAGACGCTCACTAACTGAAGGTTTATTAATTCCAGGCTAACCTCCGAACCAAGGCGACCCACTCCACACAGACTGACGTGAGCCACATGAGACGGGAGAACGTTACTCAGACCTTCCCCCACAAGGACGCCGCCTGTCAGAGTAAGGTGGACGGCGGCAGCAGCATGCCCAGACCTCAGGTCTACCTGAGTGGTCTGCGTGGACAAAAAGATGAACATATGGTCAAAACAAACCTGACCAGATCAGCCATTGAATGAGCTGTGTGTGAAATACATCCCCATAATGAGTCGCTTTAAATAAAAATCTAAAAGTAAAAACCATGTGTTTGATTGTTTGTTTGTTTTTTTAAACGTGTGTGGTAGCACCTGTGGTTCTGTGTGTCTGAGTGAACAAAACAACAATCAGTGTGAAAGTGGCCTGTGTGTGTGTGTGTGTGTGTGTGTGTGGTGTGTGTGTGTGTGTGTGTGTGTGTGTGTGTGTGTGTGTGTGTGTGTGTGTGTGTGTGTGTGTGTGTGTGTGTGTGTGTGTGTGTGTGAGACTTCAGTCACGCAGAAACTGGGGAGAGCTGACATTTGCCATTTGGTCTGCTTATGTATTTTGGGTCAAGTACGAATGCTGTGAAATCCAAAAGTTGGTAGGACAAATATTTTTGGAGAAATGAGCAATTTTAGCTAACCAGTAAACAATGGATGTTGTGCTGTAATGCACCATGGGAGTTCGGGGTTTTGGGATTTTACATGTTATTGTGGTTCATGTTAGTTTAACAATGTTGGTGTCACTGATTTATTGTGTTTTTGTAGTACAGTTGGTTTAGTCAGTTAAGTCTCCTGCAGTATGGAGAGGGGCCCGCGTCCTAGTGGTGAAAATAGTGAGCTGCAGGATCCAGAGCCAGTCTTGAGAAATGAAGGCGCATGCAAGGAAAGAGACCAGGGGCCAGGTGGGACATGGCTTCAGTAACCAGGAACTATAGAGGACTATAGTGGAGTGCACTTAGTAACGCTTGCAACTAACAGTCTCAGTTCAGAATAGGAGCAAACACAGAATGTCTCAGAATGAATAAAATAATGTCTGTAACTTCAGCAATTGTTCATAGTTCATCTGAGTTTTCCAAGGTCAAGGGTCAAACACTGCGGTAGAAGCGCAGCTTCAATTAAGCTGAACAGGATACAGCTGGGCAGCGTTCCTTAATTGTTTGGTGTCAAAGTTTATGCAGTTCTTTAGCTGAGTTCCTGAATAGTTCTTTATGAAAGCACAGTCACTGTCTTTGTGAGAGAGGGATCCCTCAGGGAGAGCAGAACTTAATTGGCGATTAGGTCCAGAAGCTGACGTGTGGAACTGGTAGCCAGTACCAGGGTCCAGGTCTGCACGGGGGCAGTACCAGATATTTATGGAACACGAGGAAGAGAACAGTTTGTGCTAATGCAGAGTCAAGGGACCAGGCCCGCGGTACCTTTGTATAACTGCAGGGCACTTCAGCGTCTGAGCGCACAGCTGGAGATGCATTCAAGGTCACAGTGCAGCAGTCAGATAAATTCTCTGATCGCCCTCTGGAACGTTTGGCGAGACAAAAGAGTGCAGCACAGAAAAACACACTGGGAGTCTTCAGCAGTATAAACTAAGAATAAACTAAATCTCAGCTCTTAAATAGTCTACCTAATCAAACATAACTGATAACTGGTGTGCAGATCAACTAAAGGGCGCCATCAAGTGGACAACAGAAAATACTACAGGAATAAAACATAAGGGCACCACCTGGTGGAGAAAATAAGTCATTACACCTGGCATGGCAGGGCAAAACACAACTCTGACCTTTGCTGCTGGTCTGAGCTTCCTGAGTTTGCTCAGTGTTTCTGGATTTGGTCGCTTGGTATGACTGAACTCTGTGCATTGTTCTTCTGCTTGTATTTTAGATAACCTTTCTGCAGCTCCGTCAGAAAGACTGACCACCCGTGTGCCTGAGTTCAGCCTGTACAGCAGCCGGGCCTGGTGTCTGCTGTTCCAAACTGTGGCACAGTAAACCAGCTGAACACTGGCTGTGACTCCACTTTCCTGTGTTTTGACCTCCACTGTATTTAAGAAATCTCTTTAACCCTGTTGGACTGTGTTGCTGACGTTTGTGTATTGATGACCCCTCTGTTGTTTCCCTTCAGAGACTGCCGCCTGTTATTCTGCCCACTGACCCAAACCTGACCAAGACACCTGCCTGTTTGCTTCATTAAAATGCAAATGGTTTAAGACTTTTAATAGCAGTGCAGGTTAGCTCAAATTTTCATAACAATTGTACATTTTGTGATAAAAGCATAGAAATTGGCACACATGTAGCCAAAGGTATTCCAAATAAAAGTGGATATTGGACCATAATGAATTTTCAATGTTACCCATGGCGGCCATTTTTCAACATGAAAATTTAAAAACTCCACTGTTTGGACAACTTCAGACAACTTTATTGATCCCAAAAAAGGGCAATTATGTTTACACTCCAATTACCTCAGACAAGATACAGCAATTAATCCACAATTATTACTTGTTTACCGTAGTAATGGCACACATCAAAATTAAAGACAACACATATACATTTGACATTGTTTATGTGCACTAAACTTGAAGCAGTCCGTCATCCGAATGGAGGCAAAGTGGGTGAAGGCCGCTGCAACTATAAGTCGCGCCGCCAGGACTATCTCAATGTTCTGGATTTATGGGATAAAAACAGCAAAAATGGTGACAAAGGTCCCTGTCACACCTTGAGGATTTAGCCAGCACATGCTGACTGTATTATTATGTTATGGGTAAGTTTTGTGCAAGTTAAGAGCAAGTTGAAGCACGCTGATATACATCGGAATACGCCAAGCACCTCGAAAAAATTTGGGCATGCTTTGTACAGGGTCAAGATAAAGTTGCTCCAATTTTGGTAAAAAGTGATGCAAATTATTGGTTGAGTTTATATGGTTTTAAAAAGGAACAGTTTGCACCATCTGTCATGCTTAGTTATCACGTTATGACATATCAATTCAATCAATCAATTTTATTTATATAGCGCCAAATCACAACAAACAGTTGCCCCAAGGCGCTTTATATTGTAAGGCAAGGCCATACAATAATTACGTAAAAACCCCAACGGTCAAAATGACCCCCTGTGAGCAAGCACTTGGCGACAGTGGGAAGGAAAAACTCCCTTTTAACAGGAAGAAACCTCCAGCAGAACCAGGCTCAGGGAGGGGCAGTCTTCTGCTGGGACTGGTTGGGGCTGAGGGAGAGAACCAGGAAAAAGACATGCTGTGGAGGGGAGCAGAGATCGATCACTAATGATTAAATGCAGAGTGGTGCATACAGAGCAAAAAGAGAAAGAAACAGTGCATCATGGGAACCCCCCAGCAGTCTACGTCTATAGCAGCATAACTTCAGGGTCACCTGATCCAGCCCTAACTATAAGCTTTAGCAAAAAGGAAAGTTTTAAGCCTAATCTTAAAAGTAGAGAGGGTGTCTGTCTCCCTGATCTGAATTGGGAGCTGGTTCCACAGGAGAGGAGCCTGAAAGCTGAAGGCTCTGCCTCCCATTCTAGCTGCAGCATTTTGAATTAACTGAAGGCTTTTTAGGGAACTTTTAGGACAACCTGATAATAATGAATTACAATAGTCCAGCCTAGAGGAAATAAATGCATGAATTAGTTTTTCAGCATCACTCTGAGACAAGACCTTTCTAATTTTAGAGATATTGCGTAAATGCAAAAAAACAGTCCTACATATGTGTTTAATATGCGCTTTGAATGACATATCCTGATCAAAAATGACTCCAAGATTTCTCACAGTATTACTAGAGGTCAGGGTAATGCCATCCAGAGTAAGGATCTGGTTAGACACCATGTTTCTAAGATTTGTGGGGCCAAGTACAATAACTTCAGTTTTATCTGAGTTTAAAAGCAGGAAATTAGAGGTCATCCATGTCCTTATGTCTGTAAGACAATCCTGCAGTTTAGCTAATTGGTGTGTGTCCTCTGGCTTCATGGATAGATAAAGCTGGGTATCATCTGCATAACAATGAAAATTTAAGCAATGCCGTCTAATAATACTGCCTAAGGGAAGCATGTATAAAGTGAATAAAATTGGTCCTAGCACAGAACCTTGTGGAACTCCATAATTAACCTTAGTCTGTGAAGAAGATTCCCCATTTACATGAACAAATTGTAATCTATTAGATAAATATGATTCAAACCACCGCAGCGCAGTGCCTTTAATACCTATGACATGCTCTAATCTCTGTAATAAAATTTTATGGTCAACAGTATCAAAAGCAGCACTGGGGTCTAACAGAACAAGCACAGAGATGAGTTCACTGTCTGAGGCCATAAGAAGATCATTTGTAACCTTCACTAATGAATCCAATGTACACTGACCTTGTTTGACCTTTACTTTGGAGACCAAACATTCAACACAGTCAGATGAACTATTCCATTTATTAATACTATTAGCTCAACCAATAATTAGCATCAGACTGTACAACTCGTAAGGTTAAAGCGCCTTGGGGCAACTGTTTGTTGTGATTTGGCGCTATATAAATAAAATTGATTTGATTTGATTTAGGTTCTGGGGCGTGAACTCAGAATACACAAAGTCTGACACAAGAAGGACTTAAAAAAAACAAACAGATGCTGTATTAAAAAGATGCCCACAATGAACAAGAGAGTCACCATTTACAGCTCTGGGAGCTTGACAACAGACGTCTCTCATGCACCGCTGAGGCCAAGACCCCCGACTTGCGGCCTATAGCTGCTCTTAAGCCTTTAATGGTCAGCTCAACTGTTTGGTAGAGCATATTGATATTGACTGCATTCTATTGAAAATGTGTGGCTGTTAAAGGGTTAAGCCTGTCCTGCATGGTTGCCTCACAGCGAGATGGTCATGGCATTGAGTCCCACCTGTGGCCTTTCTGTGTGGAGTTTGCATGGGTTCCCACATTCAAACTTTAAATTGTCTGTATGTGTGCCTGTGACAGACTGGCGTCCTGTTCAGGGTGAACCCGCCTCACGCCCTGTGACTGCTGGGATAGGCTCCAGCCCCTCGTGACCTGATCCTGGATAAGCGGTTGAAGGAGAGTGAGTACAGAGTTTGGACAGATGAGTGCATGTGCATGTGGGTGCACATATATATATATCTGATCTGAATTGGGAGCTGGTTCCACAGGAGAGGAGCCTGAAAGCTGAAGGCTCTGCCTCCCATTCTTTATTTATAATGGTGACTAAACATAATCACGGGTTTCTCTGACTTTAACTTATTTTGCGTGATGGATGAAGAATGGTGTCCAGCCGACCAACATCCTGAAAGTAGCATCAAAGCGTCAGAGGTACAAATCAGCACTTTGGGTCAGAATCATTGTTCAGTGCAGCGTCATTGATCAAATCAAATCAAATCAGTTTTATTTATATAGCGCCAAATCACAACAAACAGTCACCCCAAAGTGCTTTATATTGTAAGGCAAGGCCATACAATAATTACAGAAAAACCCCAACGGTCAAAACGACCCCCTGTGAGCAAGCACTTGGCGACAGTGGGAAGGAAAAACTCCCTTTTAACAGGAAGAAACCTCCAGCAGAACCAGGCTCAGGGAGGGGCAGTCTTCTGCTGGGACTGGTTGGGGCTGAGGGAGAGAACCAGGAAAAAGACATGCTGTGGAAGACAACAGAGATCAATCACTAATGATTAAATGCAGAGTGGTGCATACAGAGCAAAAAGAGAAAGAAACACTCATTGCATCATGGGAACCCCGCAGCAGTCTAAGTCTATAGCAGCATAACTAAGGGATGGTTCAGGGTCACCTGATCCCTGAAAACTCCCTTCTGTCTGATCATTTCTTAATAACATTTACATTTACTCTGATGGACTACCCAGCAGTGGGGAATAAGTTTCATTACACTAGAAGTCTTTCAGAAAGCGCTGTAACTAGGTTTAAGGATATGATTCCTTCTTTATGTTCTCTAATGCCATATACCAACACAGTGCAGAGTAGCTACCTAAATTCTGTAAGTGAGATAGAGTATCTCGTCAATAGTTTTACATCCTCATTGAAGACAACTTTGGATGCTGTAGCTCCTCTAAAAAAGAGAGCTTTAAATCAGAAGTGCCTGACTCCGTGGTATAACTCACAAACTCGTAGCTTAAAGCAGATAACCCGTAAGTTGGAGAGGAAATGGCGTCTCACTAATTTAGAAGATCTTCACTTAGCCTGGAAAAAGAGTCTGTTGCTCTATAAAAAAGCCCTCCATAAAGCTAGGACATCTTTCTACTCATCACTAATTGAAGAAAATAAGAACAACCCCAGGTTTCTTTTCAGCACTGTAGCCAGGCTGACAAAGAGTCAGAGCTCTATTGAGCTGAGTATTCCATTAACTTTAACTAGTAATGACTTCATGACTTTCTTTGCTAACAAAATTTTAACTATTAGAGAAAAAATTACTCATAACCATCCCAAAGACGTATCGTTATCTTTGGCTGCTTTCAGTGATGCCGGTATTTGGTTAGACTCTTTCTCTCCGATTGTTCTGTCTGAGTTATTTTCATTAGTTACTTCATCCAAACCATCAACATGTTTATTAGACCCCATTCCTACCACGCTGCTCAAGGAAGCCCTACCATTATTTCCTGCTTTTAAACTCAGATAAAACTGAAGTTATTGTACTTGGCCCCACAAATCTTAGAAACATGGTGTCTAACCAGATCCTTACTCTGGATGGCATTACCCTGACCTCTAGTAATACTGTGAGAAATCTTGGAGTCATTTTTGATCAGGATATGTCATTCAAAGCGCATATTAAACAAATATGTATGACTGCTTTTTTGCATTTACGCAATATCTCTAAAATCAGAAAGGTCTTGTCTCAGAGTGATGCTGAAAAACTAATTCATGCATTTATTTCCTCTAGGCTGGACTATTGTAATTCATTATTATCAGGTTGTCCTAAAAGTTCCCTAAAAAGTCTTCAGTTAATTCAAAATGCTGCAGCTAGAGTACTGACGGGGACTAGAAGGAGAGAGCACATCTCACCCATATTGGCCTCTCTTCATTGGCTTCCTGTTAATTCTAGAAAAGAATTTAAAATTCTTCTTCTTACTTATAAGGTTTTGAATAATCAGGTCCCATCTTATATTAAGGACCTTGTAGTACCATATCACCCCAATAGAGCGCTTCGCTCTCAGACTGCAGGCTTACTTGTAGTTCCTAGGGTTTGTAAGAGTAGAATGGGAGGCAGAGCCTTCAGCTTTCAGGCTCCTCTCCTGTGGAACCAGCTCCCAATTCAGATCAGGGAGACAGACACCCTCTCTACTTTTAAGATTAGGCTTAAAACTTTCCTTTTTGCTAAAGCTTATAGTTAGGGCTGGATCAGGTGACCCTGAACCATCCCTTAGTTATGCTGCTATAGACTTAGACTGCTGGGGGGTTCCCATGATGCACTGTTTCTTTCTCTTTTTGCTCTGTATGCACCACTCTGCATTTAATCATTAGTGATCGATCTCTGCTCTCTTCCACAGCATGTCTTTTTCCTGGTTCTCTCCCTCAGCCCCAACCAGTCCCAGCAGAAGACTGCCCCTCCCTGAGCCTGGTTCTGCTGGAGGTTTCTTCCTGTTAAAAGGGAGTTTTTCCTTCCCACTGTAGCCAAGTGCTTGCTCACAGGAGGTCGTTTTGACCGTTGGGGTTTTACATAATTATTGTATGGCCTTGCCTTACAATATAAAGCGCCTTGGGGCAACTGTTTGTTGTGATTTGGCGCTATATAAAAAAATTGATTGATTGATCCTGCTGTAACCAGGTTTCTGTAAGGCAGAATAAATCAATATGTTGATCAATTATTATATCATTTACCAACAGGGACTTAGAAGAGAGAGACCTAATGTTTAATAGACCACATTTAACTGTTTTAGTCTGTGGTGCAGTTGAAGGTGCTATATTATTTTTTCTTTTTGAATTTTTATGCTTAAATAGATTTTTGCTGGTTATTGGTGGTCTGGGAGCAGGCACCGTCTCTACAGGGATGGGGTAATGAGGGGATGGCAGGGGGAGAGAAGCTGCAGAGAGGTGTGTAAGACTACAACTCTGCTTCCTGGTCCCAACCCTGGATAGTCACGGTTTGGAGGATTTAAGAAAATTGGCCAGCTTTCTAGAAATGAGAGCTGCTCCATCCAAAGTGGGATGGATGCCGTCTCTCCTAACAAGACCAGGTTTTCCCCAGAAGCTTTGCCAATTATCTATGAAGCCCACCTCATTTTTTGGACACCACTCAGACAGCCAGCAATTCAAGGAGAACATGCGGCTAAACATGTCACTCCCGGTCTGATTGGGGAGGGGCCCAGAGAAAACTACAGAGTCCGACATTGTTTTTGCAAAGTTACACACCGATTTAATGTTAATTTTAGTGACCTCCGATTGGCGTAACTGGGTGTCATTACTGCCGACGTGAATTACAATCTTACCAAATTTACGCTTAGCCTTAGCCAGCAGTTTCAAATTTCCTTCAATGTCGCCTGCTCTGGCCCCCGGAAGACAATTGACTATGGTTGCTGGTGTCGCTAACTTCACATTTCGCAAAACAGAGTCGCCAATAACCAGAGTTTGATCCTCGGCGGGTGTGTCGTCGAGTGGAGAAAAACGGTTAGAGATGTGAACGGGTTGGCGGTGTACACGGGGCTTCTGTTTAGGGCTACGCTTCCTCCTCACAGTCACCCAGTCAGCCTGCTTTCCCGGCTGCTCGGGATCTGCCAGGGGGTAACTAACGGCGGCTAAGCTACCTTGGTCCGCACCGACTACAGGGGCCTGGCTAGCTGTAGAATTTTCCACGGTGCGGAGCCGAGTCTCCAATTCGCCCAGCCTGGCCTCCAAAGCTACGAATAAGCTACACTTATTACAAGTACCGTTACTGCTAAAGGAGGCCGAGGAATAACTAAACATTTCACACCAGAGCAGAAAAGTGCGGGAGAGACAGGAGAAGCCGCCATGCTAAATCGGCTAAGAGTTAGTAGCTACGCTAAGCTAGCGGATTCCTAAAAACACGCAAAGTGAATAATGTGTAAATAATTTAGAGGTGATTCAGCAGGAGTGCTTTAGTTAAGGCACGTAAAGATTACACTGGGAAACAAATCGTAATCTAGATAACTAGATCAATCTAACTGCGCAGATTAAACAGCTAACAGATACAGAAAAACACCGCTGTGCTCCGGAACAGGAAGTGATACAATACCGCAGTGACAGCCAACCAACAGTAGAGGTTGGCTCTCACTTCAATCAATCAATCAATCAATTTTTTTATATAGCAGTTTATATAACAGTTGCCCCAAGGCGCTCCATATTGTAAGGCAAGGCCATACAAGGCCATACAATAATTATAAAAAACCCCAACGGTCAAAACGACCCCCTATGAGCAAGCACTTGGCAACAGTGGGAAGGAAAAACTCCCTTTTAACAGGAAGAAACCTCCAGCAGAACCAGGCTCAGGGAGGGGCAGTCTTCTGCTGAGACTGGTTGGGGCTGAGGGAAAAAAACCCAGGAAAAAGACATGCCGTGAAGGGGGGCAGAGATCGATCACTAATGATTAAATGCAGAGTGATGCATACGGAGCAAAAAGAGAAAGAAACAGTGCATCATGGGAACCCCCCCACAATCTACGTCTAAAGCAGCATAACCAAGGGATGGTCCAGGGTCACCCGATCCAGCCCTAACTATAAGCCTTAGCGAAAAGGAAAGTTTTAAGCCTAATCTTAAAAGTAGAGAGGGTATCTGTCTCCCTGATCTGAATTGGGAGCTGGTTCCACAGGAGAGGAGCCTGAAAGCTGAAGGCTCTGCCTCCCATTCTACTCTTACAAACCCTAGGAACTACAAGTAAGCCTGCAGTCTGAGAGCGAAGCGCTCTAATGGGGTAATATGGTACTATGAGGTCCCTAAGATAAGATGGGACCTGATTATTCAAAACCTTATAAGTAAGAAGAAGAATTTTAAATTCTATTCTAGAATTAACAGGAAGCCAATGAAGAGAGGCCAATATGGGTGAGATATGCTCTCTCCTTCTAGTCCCCGTCAGTACTCTAGCTGCAGCATTTTGAATTAACTGAAGGCTTTTTAGGGAACTTTTAGGACAACCTGATAATAATGAATTACAATAGTCCAGCCTAGAGGAAATAAATGCATGAATTAGTTTTTCAGCATCACTCTGAGACAAGACCTTTCTGATTTTAGAGATATTGCGTAAATGCAAAAAGGCAGTCCTACATATTTGTTTAATATGCGCTTTGAATGACATATCCTGATCAAAAATGACTCCAAGATTTCTCACAGTATTACTAGAGATCAGGGAAATGCCATCCAGAGTAACAATCTGGTTAGACACCATGCTTCATGATGAAGTGGTTAAGATGAGGGTTTAGTAAAAAGAAGACCTGAAAGTTCAGCTACAATTTGTCAGAAGGTACATCTGAGATGCAAACCTAGATTTAATGTTTTGGTGAACCTTACAAATGAAGTACCATAGAACTGAGGTACTTTTGTACCTTAGAAGGTGCTGTGTAATTGAAGTTAAATGAAGTACCTTGGAACTGCAGTAATTTTGATCTGAGGGACCACAGAATGTGAGGATCAGAGATTCTGCAGTGATGAGTTGATGTAAATGCGACACTTAAAAAAGAAAAACTTTACAAACTAACAAAAAATGAATTTCAGAGCTCGACACTGAAATAATGCCATTTTTTTTATTGAAGTAAGATCACACAGCGGTTACATTTCAACTGATTTGCTGCCTGTGAGGTTGATGCAGTTTGTTTCTGAATCACAAAAAGAATGTCACACTTATTTTAATCACCCATATTTTAAAGGTGTGGAGGCTCAGTCAGAACCAGGAGCCCCTGGTTTTCGAGGAGCGGATCTCCCTGAGGACCTGCGCAGCACACCGGACTTCTCAGGAACCCCTCTCACTGCTGAATCTGGTGCCCAGTTTCCACTCTGAGCTGAGTGCAGCTTGTTACCATGTTGACAAGCAGACAGATTCTGACACTCGTGATGGACATGATCAGACCTCAGTCGCCCATCGTCCGTCTGTTAGGAGTAGATGGACCAGTAGATGATGTTGAAGAGGATGTAAGATCCGGGGAAGATGATCCGTGAGTACTTGTCTATGGCGTGCGTGTCGATCCAAACGCTGATGTAGGCTCCGGAGCCGACGTGGCCGGTCACCTGGTCGTTCTCCATCGCCAGCTGCACCAGCATCTTCTCCCGTTTCAGTCCGTTCTCTTCTGGCATGCCGTAGTTCCCCATCATGTTGACATCAACGTCACTGTAGCTCGTCGACATCATGCCGGGATGCGCCACACCGCAGGTACACGGCAGCTACAAACACACAAAAACAACAGAAAACTGCAGTTAATCACAACAGATTATGACTGATTACTGATGGAATAAAAGTCTGACAATCAAAGATTTAACTTCAAGTAACACAAAAGCAGCAAATCTGCAGCAGGTTAGTGCAAATGTCCATGTTATCATTTGTATTTCATCATTTTGTTGAGAAATAGTGATTATAAAAGATCACATTCAGGGTGCTGAACTCACGAAGAGTTCAACAGGTTAAGAAAAAGAAGTCCAACGGTGCTGGTTGGTTTGTACGGGCGGAGGAGAGCCACAGGTACGAACCCTCTCTCGGAGTTTCCGCTCCTTGCGCTCCTGCAGTGTGGACAGGTAGTTCACCGCGGCGTACTCGATCACAGACAGGAAGACGAAGACAAAGCTGACCCACAGGTAGATGTCCACAGCTTTGATGTAAGAGACCCTCGGCATGGACGCGTGACCCCAGTGATGATGGTGGACATGGTCAGTACCGTGGTGATACCTGTAGCCAATCAGAGCAGGTGACATCAGACAGAGTCATGAACACGAGTCATTAACAGATGACATGTCCCCCCCCCGGCCCCCCAAATCAGTAAGGCAAAGTTTTGGGGGATCAGCCACATACACACTTATGCTAAATATCAATGAAACTGGTGATTCTTGAGACACGTACTAAGAAGTGGAAACAGACGTGAGGTGTACGACTGTACGTGTCATAAAGGACATGCTGTTTCTTTTCTCCCTTTGACTGTACTTGGATTTGTTTGTTCAGGTTTGACCAAAGATGAGTTCTGACTGATGCATAAACACAATGACTGAAGATGAACATGACACGTTATCACGAACATAAAGCAACAGAGAGGGAGGCTCCACCCACACAGAGAGCTGCTGCACTGTTTACCCATAATCCTTTGCCTTGTCAGTCTGATTATAATTTAATTTGTGGGAACAAGTTTTAAAGAACTTAAAGAAAAAATACCAGATTCCATTTCCAGATCAGTTTTGAATCCAGATCAGCCTCAGACTCACCCAGTGGCACTCTGGCGGGGACGGCACGGCGGTCGATCCAGAAGGACACCCAGGACAGCATGACCATGAGCGTGGCAGGGAAGTAGGTCTGCAGCAGGAAGAAGAAGATGTGCCGCCGCAGAGTGAAGTTGATGTACAGACGGTTGTACCAACCTGGAAACGGAACACAAACTCAAATTTGAGTCTCCGTGTTCACCTACAAGATGGTCTGAGACCAGCCATCTGGACAGCTGCTGCAACAGTCGGTTTGCAGAACCAAAGAATTTGCTCAGTGTTACCAAATGCAGAAACGCACACAGACAAACAGAAAGAGCAGAAAACAAAAGACTCTTACTTCACTCCGTTTTCTGCTGTTTCTGTTTGTCAGCACAATTTTAAATAATCCTTCATGTCATGTGGTGCCACATAAGGGGGCGGGGCAAGTAACCTTTCAAACCTAGGATTTTGGTGTCCTGCCGTCCTGAAGGGGGCGTCAGAATGAGCCATAATCACACATCAGGTGTCACTTACACAGCCTCGAGAAACACTGTCTCAAAAATCATGGATGAGATCAAACATGAGGGCCCGGTGACCCTTATGACCTTGTTAAAAGTAACAGTCGATAACACAGACTAAATGTGGCATCTGATTTTCCTCAGAGTGTCAGTGATCCTCCTCGTCTGAGTCCTCACTAAGTAACTGTTCATTGGACACAAAGATCCTCCACAGAGACGTGCGACCAAAGACATCCAGTCCTCACCTGAGGACGCTGCTTAGAGTCAGAGTCTGTCAGCCAGACAGTGAGACAGGAAGCACCAGGACCCTGGAGACTTGGACTTTCATTCTTCTGAAAGATATCAGCATCACCAAAACACCTCTGACCTTTGACCTCATGACTCCTTAAACACGTCCCAGGCTTCTCTGGATCTCAAAGGTCGAGGACCCAGAGGCATGAATGTCACTGCTGAGATCAGTGAACATCTCTACGAGTTCAACACGTTGCCACAAACAGAGACACTTCTGATGGATGAGTCCAGGAAGTCAGTGAAAGTCTTGATCTTAGTGTGGATCCAGGACAAACACAAACCCACATATCGCTGGGGTTCCTCACTCAGCTTCTCAAGTGCTGCAATCAGAGTGTCCACTGATTCCAGAAAGATCACAGCATCATCTGAAAAGTCCTCCCAAAAGCACCTAAGATGTTGGTTTGTAGAATCTGGTCCAACAGCTGGTCGTGTGAGCAGTGGACAGTGTGCAGTCAGACCTGATTTGATGATCAGGCATTTTTTAATCTTCATGAAATTAAACAAGCTAGTTTTTCAAAACACTTGAGAGAAACACATCTTAGATGTTCTCAGTGTTGATATGAATGTGTCCACTAGGTGGCAGTATCACATTTAGTACTGCAGGAGCTCCCAGTCCTGATGACCTAGAACACGTGTCCAGCTCCACTTTCTTCGAGACAGATTCAAAGGGTTTTAAGTTAGTCCTGGGTGCATCTGGGGCCCGGACAGACCACCTGGCGCTCACAAACCAGCAGGCAGTTTATGAGTTAAAGTCTCACTGACGGTTAAATAAAGACAGTTTGAAGTTGTAAATATTGGGGTGAGAAACGGGGGCGTGGTGGCGGTACCTGTGCTGCTGTAGAAGGCCAGCTTGGTGGTGGTGTGGAACTCCTGGATCAGGAACTGAGAGAGAGAAATTCTCTCGTCTGTGTTCAAAGAGCGATTCCTTCCTTCCAGTACAACATGAGGTCGTCATCCGTGTATGCGTCTGCAGGATGGAATCACAAAAAAATTAAAAAATAATGTCTACAGATCTTCAGATGTGTTTTTTTTGTTTTTTTTACAAAACTGTGACGCTGAATTTGCAGTAAATGGGCCGTGACTTTGGACTCGGCTGAGGATCTGGATGATCAGAATACTGTTGGCTCAGAACAGAAAACAAACAGCATCACGTGACTTACAGCTCTCAATCTCCAACGAGCACGTCTGCGTGTCGAGGGGGGGAAGCGACTCAGGTCATGTTGCACATGGCCGTGACCGTCACCCTGCACACAATCAATCAATTAAAAAGTTAATTAAAAAGAAGATATAATTTAAAAGCACATCATAGTGAATTAATCTTGTGTGGTTCCTTATTTGATGGACCAAAAGTATTTGGACTGTTCACCAACAGCTTCATCTGCAGCTCAACAGGAGAGACATCCAGAACATCCAGACCTGATCCTCTAAATACCTGCTGACAGCTTCTGGCTTGGAACAGAGACCGTCCCAAAAAACTGAAGGAATTTAACATTACCAAAGTCCACCTGTTGGCTCCGCTCACTAACTGGACAACAGATGGTGCACATGTCTGTGTGGTTTGAGTGAAACCTCAGATCAGAGACAGAGACTCAGCTCAGCCTGGAGTCTGGACATCGTGTCTACCAGGCTTCTACTGTGTCCAGACTGTAGCCTAGTAGCTCCTGCTAGCACACAGACAAACAAAAGACTTAATGTCCTGCAGCTCCCCAGGGTGTCTGGGTGCAGGTCCTGTCCACAGCAGCAAGTCCTCAACTGAAACACATCAACAGTCTGTAGTCAACCACAGTCCCAAACTTAAAGCATTGGGGAAACGTCCCTCTGTCTCCACAGGAGGACGGGAGGCCAGCCCTGAGATCTAAATACCCTCTGGTCCCCCTGTGGGACATGATGGGTGTCGAGGGAGAGTTTGAATCCAGTATCCCCGGGACATGGTACCAAACTGGGGGCGGCTACAGACAGAGTTGCCAACATTTTAGTACGATGAGACAAAATATTCTAATAATAAATCGTTTTCACTTAGAACCATCAAACTGCAGGATGACCTCCATCACAGGAACTTCAAAATGATTAAAGTTTGTGGGTCAAAATATTCAGAGACATTTCCATCTTCAACAAACTGGTTTTCAGGAGCTGAAGAATCAAACGGTTTTTTTCAAACCTTTTCACATCAAGGACCAGCAAGGCACTCATCTGCACACCAGGAGCAAAGTGAGCAAGTGTGGTTACTGGCTTCACTGTGGGGAGATGGCAGAAAGGGATGGACGCCAAGAACACAGGACACTAAGAACGCCAGGAGGCCATGAACGCCAGGAGGCCAAGAACGCCAGGAGGCCATGAACGCCAGGAGGCCAAGAACGGTGAGACAGCAAAAACGGCAAGACGGCAAGAATGCCAAGAATGGCAAGAATGCCAAGAACGCCAGGAGGCCAAGAACGCCAGGAGGCCAAGAGCGCCAGGAGGCCAAGAGCGCCAGGACGGCCAAGAGCACCAGGACGGCAGAACGTCAGGACGGCAAGAAGCCAGGACGGCAAGAACGCCAGGACGGCAAGAACGCCAGGACGGCAAGAGCGCCAGGACGGCAAGAGCGCCAGGAGGCCAAGAGCGCCAGGAGGCCAAGAGCGCCAGGAGGCCAAGAGCGCCAGGAGGCCAAGAGCGCCAGGACGGCAAGAACGCCAGGACAGCAAGAATGCCAGGAGGCCAAGAACGGCGAGACGGCAAGAACGCCAAGACGGCAAGAATGCCAAGAACGCCAGGAGGCCAAGAGCGCCAGGAGGCCAAGAGCGCCAGGAGGCCAAGATCGCCAGGACCCAAGACGCCAAGAACGGCAAGACGCCAAGAATGCCAGGAGGCCAAGAATGCCAGGAGAGCAAGAACGCCAGGAGGGCAAGAACGCCAGGAGGACAAGAATGCCAGGAGGGCAAGAACGCTAGGAGGGCAAGAATGCCAGGAGAACAGAACGCCAGGAGGGCAAGAACGCCAGGACGGCAAGAACGCCAGGATGGCAAAAACGGTGAGACAGCAAGACGGCAAGAATGCCAAGAATGCCAGGGTGGCAAGAACGCCAGGACGGCAAGAACGCCAGGAGGCCAAGAAGCCGACGGCAAGAACGCCAGGACGGCAAGAACGCCAGGACGGCAAGAACGGTGAGACAGCAAGAACGGCAAGACGGCAAGAATGCCAAGAGCGCCAGGAGGCCAAGAGCGCCAGGAGGCCAAGAGCGCCAGGACGGCAAGAACGGTGAGACAGCAAGAACGGCAAGACGGCAAGAATGCCAAGAACGCCAGGACGGCAACAATGCCAGGAGGCCAAGAACGGCAGGAGAGCAAGAACGCCAGGAGGGCAAGAACGCCAGGAGGGCAAGAATGCCAGGAGGGCAAGAATGCCAGGAGGGCAAGAAGCCAGGAGGGCAAGAACGCCAGAGAGGAGAGCAGAATGCCAGGAGAGCAGAACGCCAGGAGAGCAGAAGAAAGGAGAGCAGAACGCCAGGACGGCAAAACGGTGAGACAGCAAGAACGGCAAGACGGCAAGAATGCCAAGAACGCCAGGACGGCAAGAACGCCAGGAGGCCAAGAACACCAGGAGGCCAAGAACGCCACTGCTAAATTAGGAAAAGATGTAGCTTGTGTGCACCACAATGGACTGTATGTATGTTTAAGTTAAACACAGAACAGAGCTTCATATCAGCAGAAATGAAACGAGGAAATCTTAGACATGGCAGCAGATAAAAACACACACAACATACACACACACACACCCCTTATATCTGAGGCACTACTGGAAAGATGAACGTCTGTCCTTCTGGAGCAACACGAATGAAGTGTGTGTGTGTGTGTGTGTGTGTTCATGCTCCAGTTTGAATAATAGAAATCTGTGAAATGGTTCAACAGTTTCAATAGAAAAACAAATTAATCAGGGTCCAAATTAATCTGCAGCGTGACGATGAATTAACGACAATCTTCAGCTCGAGATATTTACGCACACAGTGTGTTATGTAACACACAACGTGTGTTACGTGTGTGTGAGGTCAACAAATACACAAACTAACAACAACAAAACGTTTCACATGTTTAAAAATCATCGGACGCACAAAAACGACTTTTATTCTCAGGTGACAACAAAAAGGAAATCTCATGTTGGTTTATTACATCCAGAGATTATAATCCAGACACCAGTGTCTGTGTGCTGAAATACAGTTCACACACACACACACACACACACACACACCACACACCAACACACACACACACACACACACACACACACACACACACTATTGATCCTGTTCACTGATCTGAAAATCCTCACACAGCAGATCTGTTGTGTAGATATTTTTGTGTATTTGTGACTTGAACGTTCTGTTCTTTGTTGTAAATTGTACGTGTGCACGTTTGATGGAGCGTCTCAGAATCTGCACTTTGTCAGACGTTGTGAGTTGTGCTTTGTGTTGTTGTATCAGCGATGCTGGTTTTTATTTCTCCGTCTGCTCCTCTGGGGAAACGTTCTTCCTAACTCGCCCGCGGACACACTGACGTGTGGACGTTGAGGTCATGATTTGTGACAAGCACGGCGCCGTCACACTGTGGATTCAGCAGAGATTTGTTTCCCAGCACAGAGATGATAAATGAAAGACATAATCCATCTGCCTAGACGAATGACATCATCACTCACCAATCTGCTTTACAACCATGTGACGAGTCCACGTCCACCCACTGCCCACATCACACCCTGCTGGTTCCTCAGGACAGCAGGTGTCCACTTTTTGCTGTGTGGACACAGGAAGCTCTGGTGGTCACAACAGGAGAGCAGATATCAGCTGGAACTCTGCTGATTACAAAAACCAGGAACTTGGCAGCACGATTCTGGTAGCTCGCCAAAACCACAAGGTCATGTTCAGCTGTGTTAGTCTTATTGGGCAAAGCACAACCCTCTGGAACACACAGATTACATGGACCCATCTGGAGCCACTTTGAACAGATCTAAAGTCAGCCTGATTGGAAGATGGGAGTAAGCTGTTTCAGCCGTTTCCTGGATTGTGGAAGATCGTATAGATCAGTTCCCTGTGGAACAGGGGTGTGACATTTAAAAATGAAAAACACTCCTCGCTTGTCCTCTAACACTCCGTTTCGGAGTGTTACAGACACTCATCCATGTCTTTATGTCTGTAAGACATAAAGACATGGATGACCTCTAATTTCCTGCTTTTAAACTCAGATAAAACTGAAGTTATTGTACTTGGCCCCACAAATCTTAGAAACATGGTGTCTAACCAGATCCTTACTCTGGATGGCATTACCCTGACCCTAGTAATACTGTGAGAAATCTTGGAGTCATTTTTGATCAGGATATGTCATTCAAAGCGCATATTAAACAATATGTAGGACTGCTTTTTGCATTTACGCAATATCTCTAAAATCAGAAAGGTCTTGTCTCAGAGTGATGCTGAAAAACTAATTCATGCATTTATTTCCTCTAGGCTGGACTATTGTAATTCATTATTATCAGGTTGTCCTAAAAGTTCCCTAAAAAGCCTTCAGTTAATTCAAAATGCTGCAGCTAGAGTACTGACGGGGACTAGAAGGAGAGAGCATATCTCACCCATATTGGCCTCTCTTCATTGGCTTCCTGTTAATTCTAGATAGAATTTAAATTCTTCTTCTTACTTATAAGGTTTTGAATAATCAGGTCCCATCTTATCTTAGGGACCTCATAGTACCATATCACCCCAATAGAGCGCTTCGCTCTCAGACTGCAGGCTTACTTGTAGTTCCTAGGGTTTGTAAGAGTAGAATGGGAGGCAGAGCCTTCAGCTTTCAGGCTCCTCTCCTGTGGAACCAGCTCCCAATTCAGATCAGGGAGACAGACCCCTCTACTTTTAAGATTAGCCTTAAAACTTTCCTTTTTGCTAAAGCTTATAGTTAGGGCTGGATCAGGTGACCCTGAACCATCCCTTAGTTATGCTGCTATAGACGTAGACTGCTGGGGGGTTCCCATGATGCACTGTTTCTTTCTCTTTTTGCTCTGTATGCACCACTCTGCATTTAATCATTAGTGATTGATCTCTGCTCCCCTCCACAGCATGTCTTTTTCCTGGTTCTCTCCCTCAGCCCCAACCAGTCCCAGCAGAAGACTGCCCTCCCTGAGCCTGGTTCTGCTGGAGGTTCTTCCTGTTAAAAGGGAGTTTTTCCTTCCCACTGTTGCCAAGTGCTTGCTCACAGGGGGTCGTTTTGACCGTTGGGGTTTTTACGTAATTATTGTATGGCTTTGCCTTACAATATAAAGCCCTTGGGGCAACTGTTTGTTGTGATTTGGCGCTATATAAAAAAATTGATTGATTGATTGATCTGTGAACGCCAACGAACATAGTCCAGGTCCAAATGAATCCATCAAACATGGAGGATGTCCAAGTCCAAGGGAGTACGTCGAAGAATCTGAAGAAGCCCATGTCCAAACGAGTCCATCAAACACTGTGAGCAAGCCCATGTCCAAACAAGTCCGTCAAACACTGTAAGGAAGTCCATGTCCAAACGAGTCCATCAACACCGTGAGGAAGCCCATGTCCAAACGAGTCCATCAACCACTGTGAGGAAGCCCATGTCCAAACAAGTCCGCCAAACGCTCAGAGGAAGCCCATGTCCAAACACGTCCGCCAAATGCTCAGAGGAAGCCCATGTCCAAAAAAGTCCATCAAACACTGTGAGGAAGCCCACCAAATGCTCAGAGGAAGTCCATGTCCAAACAAGTCCATCAAACACTGTGAGGAAATCCATGTCCAAACAAATCCAGCAAATGCTCAGAGGAAGCCCATGTCCAAACAAGTCCACCAAATGCTCAGAGGAAGCCCATGCCCAAACAAGTCCATCAAACACTGTGAGGAAGCCATGTCCAAACAAGTCCATCAAACACTGTGAGGAAGCCCATGTCCAAACAAGTCCATCAAACACTGTGAGGAAGCCCACCAATGCTCAGAGGAAGTCCATGTACAAACAAGTCCATCAAACACTGTGAGGAAATCCATGTCCAAACAAATCCAGCAAATGCTCAGAGGAAGCCCATGTCCAAACAAATCCAGCAAATGCTCAGAGGAAGCCCATGTCCAAACAAATCCAGCAAATGCTCAGAGGAAGCCCATGTCCAAAAAGTCCATCAAACACTGTGAGGAAGCCCATGTCCAAACAAGTCCACCAAACGCTCAGAGGAAGCCCATGCCCAAACAAGTCCATCAAACACTGTGAGGAAGTCCATGTCCAAACAAATCCAGCAATGCTCAGAGGAAGCCCATGTCCAAACAAGTCCACAGACTGATGGGACCTGATTATTCAAAACCTTATAAGTAAGAAGAAGAATTTTAAATTCTATTCTAGAATTAACAGGAAGCCAATGAAGAGAGGCCAATATGGGTGAGATATGCTCTCTCCTTCTAGTCCCGTTAGTACTCTAGCTGCAGCATTTTGAATTAACTGAAGGCTTTTTAGGGAACTTTTAGGACAACCTGATAATAATGAATTACAATAGTCCAGCCTAGAGGAAATAAATGCATGAATTAGTTTTTCAGCATCAAGACCTTTCTAATTTTAGAGATATTGCGTAAATGCAAAAAAAAGCAGTCCTACATATTTGTTTAATATGCGCTTTGAATGACATATCCTGATCAAAAATGACTCCAAGATTTCTCACAGTATTACTAGAGGTCAGGGTAATGCCATCCAGAGTAAGGATCTGGTTAGACACCATGTTTCTAAGATTTGTGGGGCCAAGTACAATAACTTCAGTTTTATCTGAGTTTAAAAGGAAATTAGACGTCATCCATGTCTTTATGTCTGTAAGACAGTCCTGCAGTTTAGCTAATTGGTGTGTGTCCTCTGGCTTCATGGATAGATAAAGCTGGGTATCATCTGCGTAACAATGAAAATTTAAGCAATACCGTCTAATAATACTGCCTAAGGGAAGCATGTATAAAGTGAATAAAATTGGTCCTAGCACAGAACCTTGTGGAACTCCATAATTAACTTTAGTCTGTGAAGAAGATTCCCCATTTACATGAACAAATTGTAATCTATTAGACAAATATGATTCAAACCACCGCAGCGCAGTGCCTTTAATACCTATGGCATGCTCTAATCTCTGTAATAAAATTTTATGGTCAACAGTATCAAAAGCAGCACTGAGGTCTAACAGAACAAGCACAGAGATGAGTCCACTGTCTGAGGCCATAAGAAGATCATTTGTAACCTTCACTAATGCTGTTTCTGTACTATGATGAATTCTAAAACCTGACTGAAACTCTTCAAATAGACCATTCCTCTGCAGATGATCAGTTAGCTGTTTTACAACTACCCTTTCAAGAATTTTTGAGGAAAAGGAAGGTTGGAGATTGGCCTATAATTAGCTAAGATAGCTGGGTCAAGTGATGGCTTTTTAAGTAATGGTTTAATTACTGCCACCTTAAAAGCCTGTGGTACATAGCCAACTAACAAAGATAGATTGATCATATTTAAGTTCTGGTTCCAAAGGTCCTCCTGTCCTCCTGCTTCCACAGATGCTGGTCTACTCTCTTTCTTCTTCACCCAGCAGATGCACAGTTTCTACCCTGTTGTTTGTTGTTAACTCGAGCTTCAAATGAGTTTTTAAGTTGAAGCTTGATTTGTGATCTGTCTCTTTGGTTTGGTAAATTTAATGTTGGACATCTGATGTTATTGTCCTCGTTAATCCAGGCTTCAGCACCCAGAGAAAAATTAAAACTTGTTCTGAGAGTTTTGAGAGTCCACGTTGTTTTTCAGCCACTTTTCAAAGCCGTATCACAGCTTTGGTCTGGACTTAAAGATGAAGCTGACCTCCTGACGTTCCTCGCTGACCTCGCAGTGAACCTGCAGCCTTTCATCACCTCTCAGGCCAAACTTTTCTCTGAAGCCTTTCTGTCTGACCTGCTGGGGGCATCACAGGTGAAGACAGATGAGCAGCGAATGACAAAGACCACAGGTACCACTGACATCTGCTGACCAAATATGTGAACCATGCTCACAGCTTCAGAGTTCTCCTTCATGCCTTCTTTCAGATGAACGCATGAATCCAGCTGAGATGGAACAGGAGTGGCTTCTGCCTGAGACAGGACGTGGCTTTAACCAGCTTCCATTGCAGTACGGCGGATTCTGTGGCTACACGCTGGTCAGCACAGACGGAATTCTGCTGCCAGGTATCTTCAGGGTGCACACACACTGAACATGGAACACGCAAAGGTGTAATAAAGGATCAGATCTTTCCCTCTGATCAGGTAATCCTCACATTGGAGTGCTGAAGCACAAGGACAAACTTTACGCTTTCAGCTCCAAAGACGCTGCTGTGAAATTTGCCTCCAGGCCTGATGACTTCATCGCGGCAGTGGAAGAAAAAGCCAAATGCTCCCCAGAACTGATCCAGCTGCTGAGGCTCCAACAGTTTTCCAGCATCGTGCCGTACTGTGAGGTCAGCGGTCTCTCAATGCTATTCCATCTTCAGTGTTCAAAATAACTCCATCCGTTATGGAGCAGCAGTGATGATGATAGTGATGATGCAGATGTTTTAGGCACCTCACATAGAATCAGTGTCTGACTGGTTTAAATAATCCACAGTAAATCAAACATGAAATGTTCAAACATTCACATTCTAACAAAATCCTTGTGTTTTTTTTTCAAATTTAATTCGATGTGTTAATAAATTATCAAGGACCCTCATCCTGCATGGAGATTAAAATAATTAACATGGACAAGAACGCAGCAGATTCTTTTTTCTCAGGTTCTGGACCCATGTCTTGAAGACGACTATCAGCTGACTTGTAGTTTTTGCAGATGCAGTCAGCAGAGAATCCGGCAGAGACGGGCACCGTGAAGGCAGAGACGGGCACAAACAGAGACTCACCCAGTGGAAACAAACATCGTGAAGTCCTACGAGTGGAACGAGTGGGAGCTCAGAAGACGAGCTGTGAAACTGGTCAGCAGCAGCCGGTCTTTGTTAGTGCTGAATCACATCACGATCAATTGAATTATTGATTAACCTGCCAGCCGTTCAGCCAATTAATTGATTCGGTCAGAAAATAGACCCCCCCCCCCCCAAAAAAAAAAATGCTTTCTTACGCAGTTTCTCTGAGTCCATGGAGACGACTCCCAGTAAAGTCCAAGATCTTCAAAGACCATTTAATCTCCTTAAATCCAGTTGAGCATTTTTAAAAGTCTGCTTAAATCAGTTTTAAGTGAGTTAATTAATGTACAACCGTTTGAAAAAGGCATTTTAAAACAATTTAAAGGATTGCTCTATTGGGTTACAGGAGGGGGCTTAGTGGTTAGCACTTTTGCCTCACGGCAAGAAGGTCATGGGTTCGATTCGACCTGTGTCCTTTCTGTGTGGAGTTTGCGTGTTCTCCCCGTGTCTGTGTGGGATCCCTCCAGGTGCTCCGGCTTCCTCCCACATCCAAAGACACGCAGGTTTGGTGGAGTGGAAACTTTAAATTGTCCGTAGGTGTGTGTTTGTTTGACTGTGTGTCCCTGTTTAAAAGTAGTTTAAAACCACTATATGTAAAACCAAACACACTTTAGAAAACAGAAGACAAAAATATTAGTCTTGACAATGACTGCAACAATTAACCTGTCAACACTAGAGATCTGGAAGTGTCAGATCAGCTTTTTGGTGCGGCCCGTGTACTGAGGGAGTTGGAGATGCTGTGGCAGACTGGGTTCTTCTGATGGAGTCTGATGTCTGAAGTACAGGTTGGCTATGATCCCACAAATTCTCAGGATGTCCCAGAAAGCAGCCTGATCAGCTGAATCAAATGCTGTTCCTCTCTCTGAGCAGCAGTTAAGTGGAACTGAATGCTGTGAAGAATAATCCTGACAAGCACCTTTCCTGGCACAGAGAGCAGTGATACCTCTGTGTGTGCAGTCCAGCCAATCTTGGCTTCTATACCCATGTTCCAGAAAGAAATACCGTTTGCAGTGCCAGAAGAATGGCATCTTCACCTATCTTGAGCCGCTCAGCTCCAGTACTGCAGATCCCTCCAGTTTTTCCACCTTCAACTGGTTCTTGGCCTTTACGATCTCACCAACATTTGGTGGTTTGCACTTGACTGGCAAATCAGCAACAAGAACTCTGGCACTGGAGATGTCCAACATCCTAGCAGGAGGATCAACCTGATCCAAATGCTCCTAGTAGCCAGCCTGACGGGGCAGCACAGCAGATGAATCTGTCACAACTCAGCCATCGTCCACCATAATTGTAAACAGGCTGAGGGTCACTAGACCACAGATGGTGCATCACTTGATCACAGATTGCTCTAACAAAACACCTCCTTGTCTCCTCAGGGCCATCACAGGCCGCTTCCTCAGCATATGAAACACCTCATCCTGTGGACACTGATAACTTTAAAACAATCCACAGCCACTTTCATTCCATTCTGTCACTACAGGTGTTTTTTAAGGCACACTGGAAGATAGACGTGAACATAGATTATATTTATGACAAACTTCTTGCATATTCATTCATGTTGTTAGTTACACGGAGACGCTCACTAACTGAAGGTTTATTAATTCCAGGCTAACCTCCGAACCAAGGCGACCCACCCACACAGACTGACGTGAGCCACATGAGACGGGAGAACGTTACTCAGACCTTCCCCCACAAGGACGCCGCCTGTCAGAGTAAGGTGGACGGCGGCAGCAGCATGCCCAGACCTCAGGTCTACCTGAGTGGTCTGCGTGGACAAAAAGATGAACATATGGTCAAAACAAACCTGACCAGATCAGCCATTGAATGAGCTGTGTGTGAAATACATCCCCATAATGAGTCGCTTTAAATAAAAATCTAAAAGTAAAAACCATGTTTGATTGTTTGTTTGTTTTTTTAAACGTGTGTGGTAGCACCTGTGGTTCTGTGTGTCTGAGTGAACAAAACAACAATCAGTGTGAAAGTGGCCTGTGTGTGTGTGTGTGTGTGTGTGTGTGTGTGTGTGTGTGTGTGTGTGTGTGTGTGTGTGTGTGTGTGTGTGTGTGTGTGGTGTGTGTGTGTGTGTGTGTGTGTGTGGAGACTTCAGTCACGCAGAAACTGGGGAGAGCTGACATTTGCCATTTGGTCTGCTTATGTATTTTGGGTCAAGTACGAATGCTGTGAAATCCAAAAGTTGGTAGGACAAATATTTTTGGAGAAATGAGCAATTTTAGCTAACCAGTAAACAATGGATGTTGTGCTGTAATGCACCATGGGAGTTCGGGGTTTTGGGATTTTACATGTTATTGTGGTTCATGTTAGTTTAACAATGTTGGTGTCACTGATTTATTGTGTTTTTGTAGTACAGTTGGTTTAGTCAGTTAAGTCTCCTGCAGTATGGAGAGGGGCCCGCGTCCTAGTGGTGAAAATAGTGAGCTGCAGGATCCAGAGCCAGTCTTGAGAAATGAAGGCGCATGCAAGGAAAGAGACCAGGGGCCAGGTGGGACATGGCTTCAGTAACCAGGAACTATAGAGGACTATAGTGGAGTGCACTTAGTAACGCTTGCAACTAACAGTCTCAGTTCAGAATAGGAGCAAACACAGAATGTCTCAGAATGAATAAAATAATGTCTGTAACTTCAGCAATTGTTCATAGTTCATCTGAGTTTTCCAAGGTCAAGGGTCAAACACTGCGGTAGAAGCGCAGCTTCAATTAAGCTGAACAGGATACAGCTGGGCAGCGTTCCTTAATTGTTTGGTGTCAAAGTTTATGCAGTTCTTTAGCTGAGTTCCTGAATAGTTCTTTATGAAAGCACAGTCACTGTCTTTGTGAGAGAGGGATCCCTCAGGGAGAGCAGAACTTAATTGGCGATTAGGTCCAGAAGCTGACGTGTGGAACTGGTAGCCAGTACCAGGGTCCAGGTCTGCACGGGGGCAGTACCAGATATTTATGGAACACGAGGAAGAGAACAGTTTGTGCTAATGCAGAGTCAAGGGACCAGGCCCGCGGTACCTTTGTATAACTGCAGGGCACTTCAGCGTCTGAGCGCACAGCTGGAGATGCATTCAAGGTCACAGTGCAGCAGTCAGATAAATTCTCTGATCGCCCTCTGGAACGTTTGGCGAGACAAAAGAGTGCAGCACAGAAAAACACACTGGGAGTCTTCAGCAGTATAAACTAAGAATAAACTAAATCTCAGCTCTTAAATAGTCTACCTAATCAAACATAACTGATAACTGGTGTGCAGATCAACTAAAGGGCGCCATCAAGTGGACAACAGAAAAATCAGGAATAAAACATAAGGGCACCACCTGGTGGAGAAAATAAGTCATTACACCTGGCATGGCAGGGCAAAACAAACTCTGACTTTGCTGCTGGTCTGAGCTTCCTGAGTTTGCTCAGTGTTTCTGGATTGGTCGTGGTATGACTGAACTCTGTGCATTGTTCTTCTGCTTGTATTTTAGATAACCTTTCTGCAGCTCCGTCAGAAAGACTGACCACCCGTGTGCCTGAGTTCAGCCTGTACAGCAGCCGGGCCTGGTGTCTGTGTTCCAACTGTGGCACAGTAAACCAGCTGAACATGGCTGTGACTCCACTTTCCTGTGTTTGACTCCCTGTATTAAGAAATCTTTAACCCTGTTGGACTGTGTTGGACGTTGTGTATTGATGACCCCTCTGTTGTTTCCCTTCAGAGACTGCCGCCTGTTATTCTGCCCACTGACCCAAACCTGACCAAGACACCTGCCTGTTTGCTTCATTAAATGCAAATGGTTTAAGACTTTTAATAGCATGCAGGTTAGCTCAAATTTCATAACAATTGTACATTTTGTGATAAAGCATAGAAATTGGCACACATGTAGCCAAAGGTATTCCAAATAAAAGTGGATATTGGACCATAATGAATTTTCAATGTTACCCATGGCGGCCATTTTTCAACATGAAATTTAAAAACTCCACTGTTTGGACAACTTCAGACAACTTTATTGATCCCAAAAAAGGGCAATTAGTTTACACTCCAATTACCTCAGACAAGATACAGCAATTAATCCACAATTATTACTTGTTACCGTAGTAATGGCACACATCAAAATTAAAGACAACACATATACATTTGACATTGTTTATGTGCACTAAACTTGAAGCAGTCCGTCATCCGAATGGAGGCAAAGTGGTGAAGGCCGCTGCAACTATAAGTCGCGCCGCCAGGACTATCTCAATGTTCTGGATTTATGGGATAAAAACAGCAAAAATGGTGACAAAGGTCCCTGTCACACCTTGAGGATTTAGCCAGCACATTGACTGTATTATTATGTTATGGGTAAGTTTTGTGCAAGTTAAGAGCAAGTTGAAGCCGCTGATATACATCGAATACGCCAAGCACCTCGAAAAAATTTTGGGCATGCTTTGTACAGGGTCAAGATAAAGTTGCTCCAATTTTGGTAAAAAGTGATGCAAATTATTGGTTGAGTTTATATGGTTTTAAAAAGGAACAGTTTGCACCATCTGTCATGCTTAGTTATCACGTTATGACATATCAATTCAATCAATCAATTTTATTTATATAGCGCCAAATCACAACAAACAGTTGCCCCAAGGCGCTTTATTGTAGGCAAGGCCATACAATAATTACGTAAAAACCCCAACGGTCAAAATGACCCCCTGTGAGCAAGCACTTGGCGACAGTGGGAAGGAAAAACTCCCTTTTAACAGGAAGAAACCTCCAGCAGAACCAGCTCAGGGAGGGGCAGTCTTCTGCTGGGACTGGTTGGGCTGAGGGAGAGAACCAGGAAAAAGACATGCTGTGGAGGGGAGCAGAGATCGATCACTAATGATTAATGCAGAGTGGTGCATACAGAGCAAAAGAGAAAGAAACAGTGCATCATGGGAACCCCCCAGCAGTCTTCTATAGCAGCATAACTTCAGGGTCACCTGATCCAGCCCTAACTATAAGCTTTAGCAAAAAGGAAAGTTTTAAGCCTAATCTTAAAAGTAGAGAGGTGTCTGTCTCCCTGATCTGAATTGGGAGCTGTTCCACAGGAGAGGAGCCTGAAAGCTGAAGGCTCTGCCTCCCATTCTAGCTGCAGCATTTTGAATTAACTGAAGGCTTTTTAGGGAACTTTTAGGACAACCTGATAATAATGAATTACAATAGTCCAGCCTAGAGGAAATAAATGCATGAATTAGTTTTTCAGCATCACTCTGAGACAAGACCTTTCTAATTTTAGAGATATGCGTAATGCAAAAAACAGTCCTACATATGTGTTTAATATGCGCTTTGAATGACATATCCTGATCAAAAATGACTCCAAGATTTCTCACAGTATTACTAGGTCAGGGTAATGCCATCCAGAGTAAGGATCTGGTTAGACACCATGTTTCTAAGATTTGTGGGGCCAAGTACAATAACTTCAGTTTTATCTGAGTTTAAAAGCAGGAAATTAGAGGTCATCCATGTCCTTATGTCTGTAAGACAATCCTGCAGTTTAGCTAATTGGTGTGTGTCCTCTGGCTTCATGGATAGATAAAGCTGGGTATCATCTGCATAACAATGAAAATTTAAGCAATGCCGTCTAATAATACTGCCTAAGGGAAGCATGTATAAGTGAATAAAATTGGTCCTAGCACAGAACCTTGTGGAACTCATAATTAACCTTAGTCTGTGAAGAAGATTCCCCTTCATGAACAAATTGTAATCTATTAGAATATATATTCAAACCACCGCAGCGCAGTGCCTTTAATACCTATGCATGCTCTAATCTCTGTAATAAAATTTTATGGTCAACAGTATCAAAGCAGCACTGGGGTCTAACAGAACAAGCACAGATGAGTTCACTGTCTGAGGCCATAAGAAGATCATTTGTAACCTTCACTAATGAATCCAATGTACACTGACCTTGTTTGACCTTTACTTTTGGAGACCAAACATTCAACACAGTCCTGAACTATTCCATTTATTAATACTATTAGCTCAACCAATAATTAGCATCAGACTGTACACTCGTAAGGTTAAAGCGCCTTGGGGCAACTGTTGTTGTGATTTGGCGCTATATAAATAAAATTGATTTGATTTGATTTAGGTTCTGGGGCGTGAACTCAGAATACACAAAGTCTGACACAAGAAGGACTTAAAAAAAAAACAGATGCTGTATTAAAAAGATGCCCACAATGAACAAGAGAGTCACCATTTACAGCTCTGGGAGCTTGACAACAGACGTCTCTCATGCACCGCTGAGGCCAAGACCCCCGACTTGCGGCCTATAGCTGCTCTTAAGCCTTTAATGGTCAGCTCAACTGTTTGGTAGAGCATATTGAATTGACTGCATTCTATTGAAAATGTGTGGCTGTTTAAAGGGTTTAAGCCTGTCCTGCATGGTGCCTCACAGCGAGATGGTCATGGCATTGAGTCCCACCTGTGGCCTTTCTGTGTGGAGTTTGCATGGGTTCCCACATTCAAACTTTAAATTGTCTGTATGTGCCTGTGACAGACTGGCGTCCTGTTCAGGTGAACCCGCCTCACGCCCTGTGATGCTGGGATAGGCTCCAGCCCCTCGTGACCTGATCCTGGATAAGCGGTTGAAGGAGAGTGAGTACAGAGTTTTGGACAGATGAGTGCATGTGCATGTGGGTGCACATATATATATATCTGATCTGAATTGGGAGCTGGTTCCACAGAGAGGAGCCTGAAAGCTGAAGGCTCTGCCTCCCATTCTTTATTTATAATGGTGACTAAATAATCACGGGTTTTCTCTGACTTTAACTTATTTTGCGTGATGGATGAAGAATGGTGTCCAGCCGACCAACATCCTGAAAGTAGCATCAAAGCGTCAGAGTACAAATCAGCACTTTGGGTCAGAATCATTGTTCAGTGCAGCGTCATTGATCAAATCAAATCAAATCAGTTTTATTTATATAGCGCCAAATCACAACAAACAGTCACCCCAAAGTGCTTTATATTGTAAGGCAAGGCCATACAATAATTACAGAAAAACCCAACGGTCAAAACGACCCCCTGTGAGCAAGCACTTGGCGACAGTGGAAGGAAAAACTCCCTTTTAACAGGAAGAAACCTCCAGCAGAACCAGGCTCAGGGAGGGGCAGTCTTCTGCTGGGACTGGTTGGGCTGAGGGAGAGAACCAGGAAAAGACATGCTGTGGAAGACAACAGAGATCAATCACTAATGATTAAATGCAGATGGTGCATACAGAGCAAAAAGAGAAAGAAACACTCATTGCATCATGGGAACCCCGCAGCAGTCTAAGTCTATAGCAGCATAACTAAGGGATGGTTCAGGGTCACCTGATCCCTGAAAACTCCCTTCTGTCTGATCATTCTTAATAACATTTACATTTACTCTGATGGACTACCCAGCAGTGGGGAATAAGTTTCATTACACTAGAAGTCTTTCAGAAAGCGCTGTAACTAGGTTTAAGGATATGATTCCTTCTTTTTTCTCTAATGCCATATACCAACACAGTGCAGAGTAGCTACCTAAATTCTGTAAGTGAGATAGAGTATCTCGTCAATAGTTTTACATCCTCATTGAAGACAACTTTGGATGCTGTAGCTCCTCTAAAAAGAGAGCTTTAAATCAGAAGTGCCTGACTCCGTGGTATAACTCACAAACTCGTAGCTTAAAGCAGATAACCCGTAAGTTGGAGAGGAAATGGCGTCTCACTAATTTAGAAGATCTTCACTTAGCCTGGAAAAAGAGTCTGTTGCTCTATAAAAAGCCCTCCATAAAGCTAGGACATCTTTCTACTCATCACTAATTGAAGAAAATAAGAACAACCCCAGGTTTCTTTTCAGCACTGTAGCCAGGCTGACAAAGAGTCAGAGCTCTATTGAGCTGAGTATTCCATTAACTTTAGTAATGACTTCATGACTTTCTTTGCTAACAAAATTTTAACTATTAGAGAAAAAATTACTCATAACCATCCCAAAGACGTATCGTTATCTTTGGCTGCTTTCAGTGATGCCGGTATTTGGTTAGACTCTTTCTCTCCGATTGTTCTGTCTGAGTTATTTTCATTAGTTACTTCATCCAAACCATCAACATGTTTATTAGACCCCATTCCTACCACGCTGCTCAAGGAAGCCCTACCATTATTTCCTGCTTTTAAACTCAGATAAAACTGAAGTTATTGTACTTGGCCCACAAATCTTAGAAACATGGTGTCTAACCAGATCCTTACTCTGGATGGCATTACCCGACCTCTAGTAATACTGTGAGAAATCTTGGAGTCATTTTTGATCAGGATATGTCATTCAAAGCGCATATTAAACAAATATGTATGACTGCTTTTTTGCATTTACGCAATATCTCTAAAATCAGAAAGGTCTTGTCTCAGAGTGATGCTGAAAAACTAATTCATGCATTTTATTTCCTCTAGGCTGGACTATTGTAATTCATTATTATCAGGTTGTCCTAAAAGTTCCCTAAAAAGCCTTCAGTTAATTCAAAATGCTGCAGCTAGAGTACTGACGGGGACTAGAAGGAGAGAGCACATCTCACCCATATTGGCCTCTCTTCATTGGCTTCCTGTTAATTCTAGAAAAGAATTTAAAATTCTTCTTCTTACTTATAGGTTTTGAATAATCAGGTCCCATCTTATATAAGGACCTTGTAGTACCATATCACCCCAATAGAGCGCTTCGCTCTCAGACTGCAGGCTTACTTGTAGTTCCTAGGGTTTGTAAGAGTAGAATGGGAGGCAGAGCCTTCAGCTTTCAGGCTCCTCTCCTGTGGAACCAGCTCCCAATTCAGATCAGGGAGACAGACACCCTCTCTACTTTTAAGATTAGGCTTAAAACTTTCCTTTTTGCTAAAGCTTATAGTTAGGGCTGGATCAGGTGACCCTGAACCATCCCTTAGTTATGCTGCTATAGACTTAGACTGCTGGGGGGTTCCCATGATGCACTGTTTCTTTCTCTTTTTGCTCTGTATGCACCACTCTGCATTTAATCATTAGTGATCGATCTCTGCTCTCTTCCACAGCATGTCTTTTTCCTGGTTCTCTCCCTCAGCCCCAACCAGTCCCCAGCAGAAGACTGCCCCTCCCTGAGCCTGGTTCTGCTGGAGGTTTCTTCCTGTTAAAAGGGAGTTTTTCCTTCCCCTGTAGCCAAGTGCTTGCTCACAGGAGGTCGTTTTGACCGTTGGGGTTTTACATAATTATTGTATGGCCTTGCCTTACAATATAAAGCGCCTTGGGGCAACTGTTTGTTGTGATTTGGCGCTATATAAAAAAATTGATTGATTGATCCTGCTGTAACCAGGTTTCTGTAAGGCAGAATAAATCAATATGTTGATCAATTATTATATCATTTACCAACAGGGACTTAGAAGAGAGAGACCTAATGTTTAATAGACCACATTTAACTGTTTTAGTCTGTGGTGCAGTTGAAGGTGCTATATTATTTTTTCTTTTTGAATTTTTATGCTTAAATAGATTTTTGCTGGTTATTGGTGGTCTGGGAGCAGGCACCGTCTCTACAGGGATGGGGTAATGAGGGGATGGCAGGGGAGAGAAGCTGCAGAGAGGTGTGTAAGACTACAACTCTGCTTCCTGGTCCCAACCTGGATAGTCACGGTTTGGAGGATTTAACGAAAATTGGCCAGCTTTCTAGAAATGAGAGCTGCTCCATCCAAAGTGGGATGGATGCCGTCTCTCCTAACAAGGACCAGGTTTTCCCCAGAAGCTTTGCCAATTATCTATGAAGCCCACCTCATTTTTTGGACACCACTCAGACAGCCAGCAAATTCAAGGAGAACATGCCGGCTAAACATGTCACTCCCGGTCTGATTGGGGGAGGGGCCCAGAGAAAACTACAGAGTCCGACATTGTTTTTTGCAAAGTTAACACACCGATTTAATGTTAATTTTAGTGACCTCCGATTGGCGTAACTGGGTGTCATTACTGGCCGACGTGAATTACAATCTTACCAAATTTACGCTTAGCTTAGCCAGCAGTTTCAAATTTCCTTCAATGTCGCCTGCTCTGGCCCCCGGAAGACAATTGACTATGGTTGCTGGTGTCGCTAACTTCACATTTCGCAAAACAGAGTCGCCAATAACCAGAGTTTGATCCTCGGGCGGGTGTGTCGTCGAGTGGAGAAAAACGGTTAGAGATGTGAACGGGTTGGCGGTGTACACGGGGCTTCTGTTTAGGGGCTACGCTTCCTCCTCACAGTCACCCAGGTCAGCCTGCTTTCCCGGCTGCTCGGGATCTGCCAGGGGGTAACTAACGGCGGCTAAGCTACCTTGGTCCGCACCGACTACAGGGGCCTGGCTAGCTTGTAGAATTTTCCACGGTGCGGAGCCGAGTCTCCAATTCGCCCAGCCTGGCCTCCAAAGCTACGAATAAGCTACACTTATTACAAGTACCGTTACTGCTAAAGGAGGCCGAGGAATAACTAAACATTTCACACCCAGAGCAGAAAAGTGCGGGAGAGACAGGAGAAGCCGCCATGCTAAATCGGCTAAGAGTTAGTAGCTACGCTAAGCTAGCGGATTCCTAAAAACACGCAAAGTGAATAATGTGTAAATAATTTAGAGGTGATTCAGCAGGAGTGCTTAGTTAAGGCACGTAAAGATTACACTGGGAAACAAATGTAATCTAGATAACTAGATCAATCTAACTGCGCAGATTTAAACAGCTAACAGATACAGAAAACACCGCTGTGCTCCGGAACAGGAAGTGATCAATACCCGCAGTGACAGCCAACCAACAGTAGAGGTTGGCTCTCACTTCAATCATCAATCAATCAATTTTTTTATATAGCAGTTTATATAACAGTTGCCCCAAGGCGCTCCATAGTGTAAGGCAAGGCCATACAAGGCCATACAATAATTATACAAAAACCCCAACGTCAAACGACCCCCTATGAGCAAGCACTTGGCAACAGTGGGAAGGAAAAACTCCCGTTTAACAGGAAGAAACCTCCAGCAGAACCAGGCTCAGGGAGGGGCAGTCTTCTGCTGAGACTGGTTGGGGCTGAGGGAAAAAAACCCAGGAAAAAGACATGCCGTGAAGGGGGCGCAGAGATCGATCACTAATGATTAAATTGCAGAGTGATGCATACGGAGCAAAAAGAGAAAGAAACAGTGCATCATGGGAACCCCCCCACAATTCTACGTCTAAAGCAAGCATAACCAGGGATGGTCCAGGGTCACCCGATCCAGCCCTAACTATAAGCCTTAGCGAAAAGGAAAGTTTTAAGCCTAATCTTAAAAGTAGAGAGGGTATCTGTCTCCCTGATCTGAATTGGGAGCTGGTTCCACAGGAGAGGAGCCTGAAAGCTGAAGGCTCTGCCTCCCATTCTACTCTTACAAACCCTAGGAACTACAAGTAAGCCTGCAGTCTGAGAGCGAAGCGCTCTAATGGGGTAATATGGTACTATGAGGTCCCTAAGATAAGATGGGACCTGATTATTCAAAACCTTATAAGTAAGAAGAAGAATTTTAAATTCTATTCTAGAATTAACAGGAAGCCAATGAAGAGAGGCCAATATGGTGAGATATGCTCTCTCCTTCTAGTCCCCGTCAGTACTCTAGCTGCAGCATTTTGAATTAACTGAAGGCTTTTTAGGGAACTTTTAGGACAACCTGATAATAATGAATTACAATAGTCCAGCCTAGAGGAAATAAATGCATGAATTAGTTTTTCAGCATCACTCTGAGACAAGACCTTTCTGATTTTAGAGATATTGCGTAAATGCAAAAAGGCAGTCCTACATATTTGTTTAATATGCGCTTTGAATGACATATCCTGATCAAAAATGACTCCAAGATTTCTCACAGTATTACTAGAGATCAGGGAAATGCCATCCAGAGTAACAATCTGGTTAGACACCATGCTTCATGATGAAGTGGTTAAGATGAGGGTTTTAGTAAAAAGAAGACCTGAAAGTTCAGCTACAATTTGTCAGAAGGTACATCTGAGATGCAAACCTAGATTTAATGTTTTGGTGAACCTTACAAATGAAGTACCATAGAACTGAGGTACTTTTGTACCTAGAAGGTGCTGTGTAATTGAAGTTAAATGAAGTACCTTGGAACTGCAGTAATTTTGATCTGAGGGACCACAGAATGTGAGGATCAGAGATTCTGCAGTGATGAGTTGATGTAAATGCGACACTTAAAAAGAAAAACTTTACAAACTAACAAAAAATGAATTTCAGAGCTCGACACTGAAATAATGCCATTTTTTTTATTGAAGTAAGATCACACAGCGGTTACATTTCAACTGATTTGCTGCCTGTGAGGTTGATGCAGTTTGTTTCTGAATCACAAAAAGAATGTCACACTTATTTTAATCACCCATATTTTAAAGGTGTGGAGGCTCAGTCAGAACCAGGAGCCCCTGGTTTTCGAGGAGCGATCTCCCTGAGGACCTGCGCAGCACACCGGACTTCTCAGGAACCCCTCTCACTGCTGAATCTGGTGCCCAGGTTTCCACTCTGAGCTGAGTGCAGCTTGTTACCATGTTGACAAGCAGACAGATTCTGACACTCGTGATGGACATGATCAGACCTCAGTCGCCCATCGTCCGTCTGTTAGGAGTAGATGGACCAGTAGATGATGTTGAAGAGGATGTAAGATCCGGGGAAGATGATCCGTGAGTACTTGTCTATGGCGTGCGTGTCGATCCAAACGCTGATGTAGGCTCCGGAGCCGACGTGGCCGGTCACCTGGTCGTTCTCCATCGCCAGCTGCACCAGCATCTTCTCCCGTTTCAGTCCGTTCTCTTCTGGCATGCCGTAGTTCCCCATCATGTTGACATCAACGTCACTGTAGCTCGTCGACATCATGCCGGGATGCGCCACACCGCAGGTACACGGCAGCTACAAACACACAAAACAACAGAAAACTGCAGTAATCACAACAGATTATGACTGATTACTGATGGAATAAAAGTCTGACAATCAAAGATTTAACTTCAAGTAACACAAAAGCAGCAAATCTGCAGCAGGTTAGTGCAAATGTCCATGTTATCATTTGTATTTCATCATTTTGTTGAGAAATAGTGATTATAAAAGATCACATTCAGGGTGCTGAACTCACGAAGAGTTCAACAGGTTAAGAAAAAGAAGTCCAACGGTGCTGGTTGGTTTGTACGGGCGGAGGAGAGCCACAGGTACGAACCCTCTCTCGGAGTTTCCGCTCCTTGCGCTCCTGCAGTGTGGACAGGTAGTTCACCGCGGCGTACTCGATCACAGACAGGAAGACGAAGACAAAGCTGACCCACAGGTAGATGTCCACAGCTTTGATGTAAGAGACCCTCGGCATGGACGCGTTGACCCCAGTGATGATGGTGGACATGGTCAGTACCGTGGTGATACCTGTAGCCAATCAGAGCAGGTGACATCAGACAGAGTCATGAACACGAGTCATTAACAGATGACATGTCCCCCCCCCGGCCCCCCAAATCAGTAAGGCAAAGTTTTGGGGGATCAGCCACATACACACTTATGCTAAATATCAATGAAACTGGTGATTCTTGAGACACGTACTAAGAAGTGGAAACAGACGTGAGGTGTACGACTGTACGTGTCATAAAGGACATGCTGTTTCTTTTCTCCCTTTGACTGTACTTGGATTTGTTTGTTCAGGTTTGACCAAAGATGAGTTCTGACTGATGCATAAACACAATGACTGAAGATGAACATGACACGTTATCACGAACATAAAGCAAACAGAGAGGGAGGCTCCACCCACACAGAGAGCTGCTGCACTGTTTACCCATAATCCTTTGCCTTGTCAGTCTGATTATAATTTAATTTGTGGGAACAAGTTTTAAAGAACTTAAAGAAAAAATACCAGATTCCATTTCCAGATCAGTTTTGAATCCAGATCAGCCTCAGACTCACCCAGTGGCACTCTGGCGGGGACGGCACGGCGGTCGATCCAGAAGGACACCAGGACAGCATGACCATGAGCGTGGCAGGGAAGTAGGTCTGCAGCAGGAAGAAGAAGATGTGCCGCCGCAGAGTGAAGTTGATGTACAGACGGTTGTACCAACCTGGAAACGGAACACAAACTCAAATTTGAGTCTCCGTGTTCACTACAAGATGGTCTGAGACCAGCCATCTGGACAGCTGCTGCAACAGTCGGTTTGCAGAACCAAAGAATTTGCTCAGTGTTACCAAATGCAGAAACGCACACAGACAAACAGAAAGAGCAGAAAACAAAAGACTCTTACTTCACTCCGTTTTCTGCTGTTTCTGTTTGTCAGCACAATTTTAAATAATCCTTCATGTCATGTGGTGCCACATAAGGGGGCGGGGCAAGTAACCTTTCAAACCTAGGATTTTGGTGTCCTGCCGTCCTGAAGGGGGCGTCAGAATGAGCCATAATCACACATCAGGTGTCACTTACACAGCCTCGAGAAACACTGTCTCAAAAATCATGGATGAGATCAAACATGAGGGCCCGGTGACCCTTATGACCTTGTTAAAAGTAACAGTCGATAACACAGACTAAATGTGGCATCTGATTTTCCCTCAGAGTGTCAGTGATCCTCCTCGTCTGAGTCTCACTAAGTAACTGTTCATTGGACACAAAGATCCTCCACAGAGACGTGCGACCAAAGACATCCAGTCCTCACCTGAGGACGCTGCTTAGAGTCAGAGTCTGTCAGCCAGACAGTGAGACAGGAAGCACCAGGACCCTGGAGACTTGGACTTTCATTCTTCTGAAAGATATCAGCATCACCAAACACCTCTGACCTTTGACCTCATGACTCCTTAAACACGTCCCAGGCTTCTCTGGATCTCAAAGGTCGAGGACCCAGAGGCATGAATGTCACTGCTGAGATCAGTGAACATCTCTACGAGTTCAACACGTTGCCACAAACAGAGACACTTCTGATGGATGAGTCCAGGAAGTCAGTGAAAGTCTTGATCTTAGTGTGGATCCAGGACAAACACAAACCCACATATCGCTGGGGTTCCTCACTCAGCTTCTCAAGTGCTGCAATCAGAGTGTCCACTGATTCCAGAAAGATCACAGCATCATCTGAAAAGTCCTCCACAAAAGCACCTAAGATGTTGGTTTGTAGAATCTGGTCCAACAGCTGGTCGTGTGAGCAGTGGACAGTGTGCAGTCAGACCTGATTTGATGATCAGCATTTTTTAATCTTCATGAAATTAAACAAGCTAGTTTTTCAAACACTTGAGAGAAACACATCTTAGATGTTCTCAGTGTTGATATGAATGTGTCCACTAGGTGGCAGTATCACATTTAGTACTGCAGGAGCTCCCAGTCCTGATGACCTAGAACACGTGTCCAGCTCCACTTTCTTCGAGACAGATTCAAAGGGTTTTAAGTTAGTCCTGGGTGCATCTGGGGCCCGGACAGACCACCTGGCGCTCACAAACCAGCAGGCAGTTTATGAGTTAAAGTCTCACTGACGGTTAAATAAAGACAGTTTGAAGTTGTAAATATTGGGGTGAGAAACGGGGGCGTGGTGGCGGTACCTGTGCTGCTGTAGAAGGCCAGCTTGGTGGTGGTGTGGAACTCCTGGATCAGGAACTGAGAGAGAGAAATTCTCTCGTCTGTGTTCAAAGAGCGATTCCCTTCCTTCCAGTACAACATGAGGTCGTCATCCGTGTATGCGTCTGCAGGATGGAATCACAAAAAAATTAAAAAATAATGTCTACAGATCTTCAGATGTGTTTTTTTTGTTTTTTTACAAACTGTGACGCTGATATTTGCAGTAAATGGGCCGTGACTTTGGACTCGGCTGAGGATCTGGATGATCAGAATACTGTTGGCTCAGAACAGAAAACAAACAGCATCACGTGACTTACAGCTCTCAATCTCCAACGAGCACGTCTGCGTGTCGAGGGGGAAGCGACTCAGGTCCATGTTGCACATGGCCGTGACCGTCACCCTGCACACAATCAATCAAATTAAAAAAGTTAATTAAAAAGAAGATATAATTTAAAAGCACATCATAGTGAATTAATCTTGTGTGGTTCCTTATTTTGATGGACCAAAAGTATTTGGACTGTTCACCAACAGCTTCATCTGCAGCTCAACAGGAGAGAACATCCAGAACATCCAGACCTGATCCTCTAAATACCTGCTGACAGCTTCTGGCTTGGAACAGAGACCGTCCCAAAAAAACTGAAGGAATTTAACATTACCAAAGTCCACCTGTTGGCTCCGCTCACTAACTGGACAACAGATGGTGCACATGTCTGTGTGGTTTGAGTGAAACCTCAGATCAGAGACAGAGACTCAGCTCAGCCTGGAGTCTGGACATCGTGTCTACCAGGCTTCTACTGTGTCCAGACTGTAGCCTAGTAGCTCCTGCTAGCACACAGACAAACAAAAGACTTAATGTCCTGCAGCTCCCCAGGGTGTCTGGGTGCAGGTCCTGTCCACAGCAGCAAGTCCTCAACTGAAACACATCAACAGTCTGTAGTCAACCACAGTCCCAAACTTAAAGCATTGGGGAAACGTCCCTCTGTCTCCACAGGAGGACGGGAGGCCAGCCCTGAGATCTAAATACCCTCTGGTCCCCCTGTGGGACATGATGGGTGTCGAGGGAGAGTTTGAATCCAGTATCCCCGGGACATGGTACCAAACTGGGGGCGGCTACAGACAGAGTTGCCAACATTTTTAGTACGATGAGACAAAATATTCTAATAATAAATCTGTTTTCACTTAGAACCATCAAACTGCAGGATGACCTCCATCACAGGAACTTCAAAATGATTAAAGTTTGTGGGTCAAAATATTCAGAGACATTTCCATCTTCAACAAACTGGTTTTCAGGAGCTGAAGAATCAAACGGTTTTTTTCAAACCTTTTCACATCAAGGACCAGCAAGGCACTCATCTGCACACCAGGAGCAAAGTGAGCAAGTGTGGTTACTGGCTTCACTGTGGGGAGATGGCAGAAAGGGATGGACGCCAAGAACACAGGACACTAAGAACGCCAGGAGGCCATGAACGCCAGGAGGCCAAGAACGCCAGGAGGCCATGAACGCCAGGAGGCCAAGAACGGTGAGACAGCAAAAACGGCAAGACGGCAAGAATGCCAAGAATGGCAAGAATGCCAAGAACGCCAGGAGGCCAAGAACGCCAGGAGGCCAAGAGCGCCAGGAGGCCAAGAGCGCCAGGACGGCCAAGAGCACCAGGACGGCAAGAACGTCAGGACGGCAAGAACGCCAGGACGGCAAGAACGCCAGGACGGCAAGAACGCCAGGACGGCAAGAGCGCCAGGACGGCAAGAGCGCCAGGAGGCCAAGAGCGCCAGGAGGCCAAGAGCGCCAGGAGGCCAAGAGCGCCAGGAGGCCAAGAGCGCCAGGACGGCAAGAACGCCAGGACAGCAAGAATGCCAGGAGGCCAAGAACGGCGAGACGGCAAGAACGCCAAGACGGCAAGAATGCCAAGAACGCCAGGAGGCCAAGAGCGCCAGGAGGCCAAGAGCGCCAGGAGGCCAAGATCGCCAGGACCCAAGACGCCAAGAACGGCAAGACGCCAAGAATGCCAGGAGGCCAAGAATGCCAGGAGAGCAAGAACGCCAGGAGGGCAAGAACGCCAGGAGGACAAGAATGCCAGGAGGGCAAGAACGCTAGGAGGGCAAGAATGCCAGGAGAACAGAACGCCAGGAGGGCAAGAACGCCAGGACGGCAAGAACGCCAGGATGGCAAAAACGGTGAGACAGCAAGACGGCAAGAATGCCAAGAATGCCAGGGTGGCAAGAACGCCAGGACGGCAAGAACGCCAGGAGGCCAAGAACGCCAGGACGGCAAGAACGCCAGGACGGCAAGAACGCCAGGACGGCAAGAACGGTGAGACAGCAAGAACGGCAAGACGGCAAGAATGCCAAGAGCGCCAGGAGGCCAAGAGCGCCAGGAGGCCAAGAGCGCCAGGACGGCAAGAACGGTGAGACAGCAAGAACGGCAAGACGGCAAGAATGCCAAGAACGCCAGGACGGCAACAATGCCAGGAGGCCAAGAACGGCAGGAGAGCAAGAACGCCAGGAGGGCAAGAACGCCAGGAGGGCAAGAATGCCAGGAGGGCAAGAATGCCAGGAGGGCAAGAACGCCAGGAGGGCAAGAACGCCAGGAGAGCAAGAATGCCAGGAGAGCAGAACGCCAGGAGAGCAAGAATGCCAGGAGAGCAGAACGCCAGGACGGCAAAAACGGTGAGACAGCAAGAACGGCAAGACGGCAAGAATGCCAAGAACGCCAGGACGGCAAGAACGCCAGGAGGCCAAGAACACCAGGAGGCCAAGAACGCCACTGCTAAATTAGGAAAAGATGTAGCTTGTGTGCACCACAATGGACTGTATGTATGTTTAAGTTAAACACAGAACAGAGCTTCATATCAGCAGAAATGAAACGAGGAAATCTTAGACATGGCAGCAGATAAAAACACACACACACACATACACACACACACACCCCTTATATCTGAGGCACTACTGGAAAGATGAACGTCTGTCCTTCTGGAGCAACACGAATGAAGTGTGTGTGTGTGTGTGTGTGTGTGTGTTTCATGCTCCAGTTTGAATAATAGAAATCTGTGAAATGGTTCAACAGTTTCAATAGAAAACACAAATTAATCAGGGTCCAAATTAATCTGCAGCGTGACGATGAATTAACGACAATCTTCAGCTCTGAAGATTATTTACGCACACAGTGTGTTATGTAACACACAACGTGTGTTACGTGTGTGTGAGGTCAACAAATACACAAACTAACAACAACAAAACGTTTCACATGTTTAAAAATCATCGGACGCACAAAAACGACTTTTATTCTCAGGTGACAACAAAAAGGAAATCTCATGTTGGTTTATTACATCCAGAGATTATAATCCAGACACCAGTGTCTGTGTGCTGAAATACAGTTCACACACACACACACACACACACACACACACACACACACACACACACACACACACACACACACACACACACACACACACACACACACACTATTGATCCTGTTCACTGATCTGAAAATCCTCACACAGCAGATCTGTTGTGTAGATATTTTTGTGTATTTGTGACTTGAACGTTCTGTTCTTTGTTGTAAATTGTACGTGTGCACGTTTGATGGAGCGTCTCAGAATCTGCACTTTGTCAGACGTTGTGAGTTGTGCTTTGTGTTGTTGTATCAGCGATGCTGGTTTTTATTTCTCCGTCTGCTCCTCGTCGGGGAAACGTTCTTCCTAACTCGCCCGCGGACACACTGACGTGTGGACGTTGAGGTCATGATTTGTGACAAGCACGGCGCCGTCACACTGTGGATTCAGCAGAGATTTGTTTCCCAGCACAGAGATGATAAATGAAAGACATAATCCATCTGCCTAGACGAATGACATCATCACTCACCAATCTGCTTTACAACCATGTGACGAGTCCACGTCCACCCACTGCCCACATCACACCCTGCTGGTTCCTCAGGACAGCAGGTGTCCACTTTTTGCTGTGTGGACACAGGAAGCTCTGGTGGTCACAACAGGAAGCAGATATCAGCTGGAACTCTGCTGATTACAAAAACCAGGAACTTGGCAGCACGATTCTGGTAGCTCGCCAAAACCACAAGGTCATGTTCAGCTGTGTTAGTCTTATTGGGCAAAGCACAACCCTCTGGAACACACAGATTACATGGACCCATCTGGAGCCACTTTGAACAGATCTAAAGTCAGCCTGATTGGAAGATGCTGGAGTAAGCTGTTTCAGCCGTTTCCTGGATTGTGGAAGATCGTATAGATCAGTTCCCTGTGGAACAGGGGTGTGACATTTAAAAATGAAAAACACTCCTCGCTTGTCCTCTAACACTCCGTTTCGGAGTGTTACAGACACTCATCCATGTCTTTATGTCTTTACAGACATAAAGACATGGATGACCTCTAATTTCCTGCTTTTAAACTCAGATAAAACTGAAGTTATTGTACTTGGCCCCACAAATCTTAGAAACATGGTGTCTAACCAGATCCTTACTCTGGATGGCATTACCCTGACCTCTAGTAATACTGTGAGAAATCTTGGAGTCATTTTTGATCAGGATATGTCATTCAAAGCGCATATTAAACAAATATGTAGGACTGCTTTTTTGCATTTACGCAATATCTCTAAAATCAGAAAGGTCTTGTCTCAGAGTGATGCTGAAAAACTAATTCATGCATTTATTTCCTCTAGGCTGGACTATTGTAATTCATTATTATCAGGTTGTCCTAAAAGTTCCCTAAAAAGCCTTCAGTTAATTCAAAATGCTGCAGCTAGAGTACTGACGGGGACTAGAAGGAGAGAGCATATCTCACCCATATTGGCCTCTCTTCATTGGCTTCCTGTTAATTCTAGAATAGAATTTAAAATTCTTCTTCTTACTTATAAGGTTTTGAATAATCAGGTCCCATCTTATCTTAGGGACCTCATAGTACCATATCACCCCAATAGAGCGCTTCGCTCTCAGACTGCAGGCTTACTTGTAGTTCCTAGGGTTTGTAAGAGTAGAATGGGAGGCAGAGCCTTCAGCTTTCAGGCTCCTCTCCTGTGGAACCAGCTCCCAATTCAGATCAGGGAGACAGACACCCTCTCTACTTTTAAGATTAGCCTTAAAACTTTCCTTTTTGCTAAAGCTTATAGTTAGGGCTGGATCAGGTGACCCTGAACCATCCCTTAGTTATGCTGCTATAGACGTAGACTGCTGGGGGGTTCCCATGATGCACTGTTTCTTTCTCTTTTTGCTCTGTATGCACCACTCTGCATTTAATCATTAGTGATTGATCTCTGCTCCCCTCCACAGCATGTCTTTTTCCTGGTTCTCTCCCTCAGCCCCAACCAGTCCCAGCAGAAGACTGCCCCTCCCTGAGCCTGGTTCTGCTGGAGGTTTCTTCCTGTTAAAAGGGAGTTTTTCCTTCCCACTGTTGCCAAGTGCTTGCTCACAGGGGGTCGTTTTGACCGTTGGGGTTTTTACGTAATTATTGTATGGCTTTGCCTTACAATATAAAGCGCCTTGGGGCAACTGTTTGTTGTGATTTGGCGCTATATAAAAAAATTGATTGATTGATTGATCTGTGAACGCCAACGAACATAGTCCAGGTCCAAATGAATCCATCAAACATGGAGGATGTCCAAGTCCAAGGGAGTACGTCGAAGAATCTGAAGAAGCCCATGTCCAAACGAGTCCATCAAACACTGTGAGCAAGCCCATGTCCAAACAAGTCCGTCAAACACTGTAAGGAAGTCCATGTCCAAACGAGTCCATCAAACACTGTGAGGAAGCCCATGTCCAAACGAGTCCATCAACCACTGTGAGGAAGCCCATGTCCAAACAAGTCCGCCAAACGCTCAGAGGAAGCCCATGTCCAAACACGTCCGCCAAATGCTCAGAGGAAGCCCATGTCCAAAAAAGTCCATCAAACACTGTGAGGAAGCCCACCAAATGCTCAGAGGAAGTCCATGTCCAAACAAGTCCATCAAACACTGTGAGGAAATCCATGTCCAAACAAATCCAGCAAATGCTCAGAGGAAGCCCATGTCCAAACAAGTCCACCAAATGCTCAGAGGAAGCCCATGCCCAAACAAGTCCATCAAACACTGTGAGGAAGCCCATGTCCAAACAAGTCCATCAAACACTGTGAGGAAGCCCATGTCCAAACAAGTCCATCAAACACTGTGAGGAAGCCCACCAAATGCTCAGAGGAAGTCCATGTACAAACAAGTCCATCAAACACTGTGAGGAAATCCATGTCCAAACAAATCCAGCAAATGCTCAGAGGAAGCCCATGTCCAAACAAATCCAGCAAATGCTCAGAGGAAGCCCATGTCCAAACAAATCCAGCAAATGCTCAGAGGAAGCCCATGTCCAAACAAGTCCATCAAACACTGTGAGGAAGCCCATGTCCAAACAAGTCCACCAAACGCTCAGAGGAAGCCCATGCCCAAACAAGTCCATCAAACACTGTGAGGAAGTCCATGTCCAAACAAATCCAGCAAATGCTCAGAGGAAGCCCATGTCCAAACAAGTCCACAAACACTGACAAAGTCCATCTCCAAACAAGTCCATCAAACATTCCAAGGAAGTCCATGTCCAAACACCTTATCCCGTAAGCACAAGATTTTTTTCTCAGAATTATGAGATAAGGAAGTCTAATTTTTGTTTTATCCAGTGAATGCAATGTGCTTCTGTAGTACGAGGTCTGTCCATAAAGTATCGTACCTTTTTATTTTTTTCAAAAACTATATGGATTTCATTCATATGTTTTTACGTCAGACATGCTTGAACCCTCGTGCGCATGCGTGGGTTTTTCCACGCCTGTCAGTGATGTCATTCGCCTGTGAGCACGCCTTGGGAAGGAGTGGTCCCGCCCCCTCGTCGGATTTTCATTCTCTGGAAATGGCGGAATGAAAAGGACTTTTTTCCCATCAGAATTTTTTCAGAAGCTGTTAGAGACTGGCACCTGGAAACCATTCGAAAAATTTATCTGGCTTTCAGTGAAAATTTTACGGGCTTCACAGAGAATAAGGACATTAACTACAGCTTTAAGGACCCATTTAAGGACGGTCGGTGCGCCGCGCTCCGAGCCAATCACCTCAGGCTGTAGAGCACTTTGCCGTCGGGATAGACTCGTAGCATCACGTTGTCCGTGGTGGTGTCGTGGGTGAAGGACTTCTTAGAGTGGACGAAAAACATGTCGGGCACCCAGATCTTCTTCACCAGACGACTGTCAAAGGTCATGCTCTGGTTGGTGTTGCTCCGGAAGGACAGACGTTCATCTTTCCAGTAGTGCCTCAGATATAAGGTCATGGTAAAGTCCTGAAGAACAAAAAGTTACAGTACAGTAAAATATTTGACACTTAAAATTACTATTTATTAGACCTGTTCAAAATGTCAAATGTTACAAAATCTGTTGGGCCACATGTTGTTCTTGTTCCACTAATAAAATAAAAGATCTGTGCCATGGGACATTGTTTAGGGGTCCCCCACAAAGCAGCAATTTTCCCCAAACACACAATGTATTAATCCAGTCATTCCAGTAACGTTCTCCTCTGGGTGACCCATCAACCACTTTTTGCGATTAGAAGCCATCACATGTACCTGTAAAAGAAAATAATGGCATCAGAGTCTTCTCTCCTTGGCCTCGTCCAGTGCATCACGTTGTGGACGATGCACCTCATGACTGGACCAGCTGATACATTTAACAGGCCTCATATTTGTATCTGCTTTGTCCAGAGAATACTTGAAGCAGTTGTCTTCACACTGCTGTGACATGTGCTCCAAGTATTTAAATCTTAACTCCTCATTACTTTTGGAGAAACACCCACATGAACTGTTCAACAGCTGCATTGGTCCTGCTGTCCCTCCTTTTAGAAGGGGGTGTGGCTTGCAATACCTCCATTCTATTTAAAGCAACAGAAAAATATAATTTCTTCAACAAGCAAAACCTTTTTAAGGCATTTATTCTTTCAGCTACCCTTTAGGGCAGATCAGCTGTCTCACCCTGTCCTCCACATCTTCCTCTGTCTCACCAACCACTTGCATCCTCAGCACCTCTTTGTTCTCCCTCTTTCTGCCTGGTGGCTCCATCCTCAGCATCCTTCTCCCTACATACCCTGGGTCCCTCCTCTGCACATGTCCAAACCATCTCAATCTCACCTCTCTGACTTTATCTCCAAATCGTCCTAACTGTGTTGTCCCTTTGATATGTTCATTTCTAACCCTGTCCATCCTCATCATTCCTAATCCTGCCCAGAATCATACGTATTTAAGCTTGTGTACCTTCACCCCCTCTACTCCATGCATCCGCACTATTCCACATATATGTACTTCATTTTGCTCCTACTGACTTTCATTCCCCTTCTCGCCAGAGCATATCTCCACCTCTCTCACCTCAGCCTGCTCTCTACCTCCACTACAGATCACAATGTCATTTGCAAACATCATGGAGACTCCTGTCTGAGCTCATCTTTGGTGTAACCCCACCTCCAGCTGCACATTCTTTCCAGCTCATTCCCTCCATTAAGCCAGTCAGTATAAATCCCTGTATCCTTCCTTATCTTTCAATTTCATGTACAGTTTGCTATACGCAATTTCCTTCACTTTTTCTTCCTCTTGCTTCACTTTACGCCACAATCCCTTATACTCCTGTCTGTCTTTTTTCTTCATTTCTCTAACTAGCACAATACTTTTTCCACCAACTGCTTTCTCTCGATACTTTTCCTGTACTTCTGCATTCCTCCATCAAGTGTCCTTGTCTTCCTTCCTCTGTCTCGATATCACAGCCAGTACTTTTCAAGCTGTCTCCCTCACCATATCTGCAGTAGTTTTCCAGTCATCTGACATCTGTTCACCTCCATCCATGACCCTTTTCCTTCATCTCACGAACCACTGATGGGCATATGTACTGATGACATTCATCATACCACCTTCAATTTCCAGCGACACACTCGTCACCCTTTCAGACACTCACTTCCACCTCCAACACACTCTTAATATACTCTTCCTTCAGGATTTCTTGTACATCATTTTTCTACACAGTTACCATGGTAGAACAATTTGAACCAACCTCTGATGCTCCTGGTCTTACTTCCTTTCCCTTCCTTTACCAGTCCTACTGTCAACATTCAAAGATCTGAGTCTCACCACCACAATTCTCTCCCGCTCTTCTTCTCCCAACTGTAGCACAATTACTACCGGCACCCTGCTGGACAACAGTACTGGTCGTGGATGTGGTTAACCTGGGCATCGACTGATCTGGTATGAAAATTCAATTTGTGATGTGGATGCTTTGGCAAAATTTACACCAGATGCCCTTTCTGACAGAACCCTCCTCATTTACCCAGCTTGAGTTTTTTTCCTTGCCACAGTTATGTGCCATTTGCTTGCTCAAGGGGGGTTGGTGAGGTTAGATCTTACCCTTATGAAGTGCCTTTGGGCAACTTATGTTGTGAAATGGTGCTGTATAAATAAACTGAAGTGAATTGAGACTGGCATTCAATGCATTGACCTGTGCTTCCCACGTGGCTGAGATATGTGTTTTTAAGACACCTATTGATATATATGAGCTTCCTGAAAAGGTGGACAATGAGACTCCTTTAATGGTGTCCTTGCATGTTGTTGTTGTTGTATGTTGTATTAACACTGAATTGCTGCGTTGACTTGGCAAACAGAATGTGTTGAGAAGCACAGCAGTTCAGAACTGGACAGCTCCTCGTTTTCATTTGTGAAGGATTACGTGGCTCCATCTGCACTCCCATCATCCCCATTACTGCAGCCACAGCTGCCACTTAGACCATCAGAACAATGATTGTGTCAGCTGACATCTGAAACCCCCCCCCCCAGACTACTGATTGGGGGGGGGGTTATATAACTGAAGGAGCCACACTCACGTTTTCATGAAGAGAGAGGAGCTGAAACACATGAGAGTTGTATCACCTCCTGAGCATCTCAAAGTACCAAGAAGGGCAACTAAATGCTTTATTACATGCATACGACCTGCAGGGGGCGCTGCATGTAATTAACATGTAATGATATCGCCTAAAATCCACTGAGTTGTCCCTGAAATCTAAATATGGACACACGAGTGGTTCTGATACTCTACATATGAGCCTCTCGTCCAGTGAACTGGTGCTGTGGAGCAGAGGGACAGGTCCTGAAGGACCACTGTCTCAGACGCAACAGGTCCAGGTCGCTGCACACTGAACCCATGAACACGTGCACAGAGGAAACCATTTCTACAACAGCAGGATCTAAAAAGGCTGGTTTTAAAAGCAGGTGCACAATTTACAGACAGCAGAAAATTTCATATATGGATACAAAAATGCAGGACATCAGAGGGCTGATGAAACCCTGTGCACTCTGCACACTGGAAAATATCCAAGTCTGACACTTCATGTTACTGATGAATCACAAATATTTTAATGATCAATGTAAACTTCAGATCATCTCTCTAGCCCTATTGGATGCAGAGATAGAGCAGAAAGTATCTTTTTCTTGACCATAACCTTTGTCCAACACACTCCAAAAGTTAATCATGTCAAAATATCTGTCCAAGTAATCTCATCAATTTTGGTCAAAATCCATCCATGTCTTTTCAAGTTATCTTGGTCAGAGACACACAGAGAAGACCAATTACAGATCCCTGCTTCACCGCCTCACCAGGGTGCAGGTTAACAAATTACAACAGTTTGCTGGAAAAAATTATAAAGACATGAAAATCTTATTAGGAGGAAAACAGTCTCACCATATCCACCTCTGAGATGGCATCCAAACTTTCGACCTGAACGTCGACTCCCACTGGGACTGCAGGTCCTGCAAAAACACACAGTCAAAGAGACGCCACAAGTGGTCTGCTTCAGAGGAGACGTCCCGCTGAGCATGCAAAACAGCAGCAGCACAACCGTCGGTATCTGGAGGTCACCATTACTTTTTATGCCAAACAGCTTCAAACAATGACTTCTGCTGCTTCTCCATCCAAAACCCCATAAAAGCAGAATTCTTCAAACAGGCACGGGCTCGCTGCAGGGAGCACGGTAATCCTAAGTGACATGGCCGCGCAGTTTGCTTTCTGCTGTTTTTAATGATTTATTGTGCACTGAGCTGGCAAATACAAAATACGATGGTTTGGATTATGTGCACACAGCCAATGAAGCCCGATTAATTAAAGTACAGCTTCTCTGCAGAAATCGTGGCTGTTCTAAGAGCATGGTGGATCAGTGGTTAGCACTGCTGCCTCACAGCAAGAAGGTCTGTTATCACTGTGTCTGTGTGGGCTTGATCTGGGTTTCCACCCACATAAATAACAAATAAATAAATAGATAAATAAATAAACAAATGCACATTAGGGTCTGCAGCATCTCTACATCTGGAGTTGGTCCCTCAACAGACTGTGGCTGCACACTGCCCCTAGTGGTTGGATTGTGTCTAACTGTAATTAGGACAGTTAAATGCAGAGGACACATTTTGTTATATGGATCCTTGATTGTACAGTAACAAGAAAGACCTTTCTTCTTCTTTGACTCTTGAGGGTGGTGTTGAGGGATCGAGCTCCTGTTGATTTCGGTGAGACCACTGACGCTGACCCGGCTGGTTACAAAGACTTCAACTCAACTCAAACTATATTTCTAAAGCACGTTTAAAATGACAGCAGTCGACCAAAGTGCTGTACATAATTAAAAAATGGGCACCAAGTTACACCCAATCGTAAATAAATGAAGTAAAAATAACAATCAAATTACAACAGGCAATAAAACAGATAAAAGAAAGTAAAGTAAAGCGTAAAAAGTAGTAGGTTGTTATGTGTCGGACGCAGGCGGAGAACCGACCAGCGTTTGAAAGGACCAAGCATAAAATAAGCAGAGCACGGTACAAAGGATAACAGAATTTAATAAACATAACAGTGATGTGCAGAATAACAACGAATGAGTGCGCGGTCTGCGAGGTGGAATAACGGTGCGCTCCCAGCAGCACAAACGGTCCGGAGCCAGAACAGTTCGGACCCAAGGACCCCGCCGACACCCCCCAGGTGGCCGCGACCAACCGAGTCTGTGAAAGAAGAAACCATCATGCGAGTCCACCACTCCACACACAGAGAGACCACTCAAAGGTGTACATAAACAGCAAACACTTCCTGGCTTAATCACCAATCAGCTTTCCACCCTGCAGGCATGGAACACCCAGTTCAATTCTCCACTGCAGTGGAAGCTGATTAAACGACTAACATAACAGCTCAATATAATAAGGTGTGAGGGACACCACCAGTACTGACTGTACTCATGTTAGTCACAAAACCTAAAGTACCTCAGGAAGTGTGCTGACGAGCGTGAGACCTCACCCCCTCCTCTTTCACAGACCATGGCATCAAACCTGGTACGGTCTCTGCATCCATGATGATGAGATGGCTCTCTAGACGACGATCTCACCCGTCTGGTCACAAGGTCGAGTCTCTGGCAAATACACACTGTGTACTCCAGATTTAAATGCAACCATGCCCCAATCCATAAAGATGCACCATAGCTGTGAGTCCTGACGAGCTGCACATGACCAGCCTCAGGTGATCAGGGTGAGGTCCTAGTAACTCAGCTACACAGCCACTCAGTCCTGAACGCATGCCACCTGGAAGGAAAAACAAAAGACAGAAAACAGAAGACAGAAACAAAAGGCAGCCAGGCACCCCAGCCATACAACAGCACCCCACCCTCACGGGAAGCCTCCCGGCGACCACACAAACCTGGCCCAGGAAAAACACCCCCCTCCAGGGACCATGGCTGGAAACAGTATCTGCATTCATCTTCCAACTGAATCTTCATTTAACAGAACTGTTGACGTCTTCACCTCTGACTGCATCTTTGCCTTTGTTTCTGTCAATCAATTTGCACAGGTGTGGCCAGGAGTTCTTAAACCTGTGCGGTCAGCCTTTGTCCAACCATGTTTAAAGTCTGATTAGTCATAAAACAAAAAAGACAAACACAAACAACCAAACCACCCCCCCCCCCTCCCCAGAGGACCGCCCCATCAAACCCCGGGAAGAGGAGAAAAGAAAAACACAACCCAAACTTAAGCTTGCAAACAAAAGAAAAACGCTAACACCCCCCCCCCCCCCCCCCCCAGACGACATGCAGGGACCAACACCCCCCAGAGGACATCCCGCCAGCTCCAGGAGTACTAACCACAGCCGAGGTCCCTCTGGGATCCAAAGTCACCCACGGGGACTCCCAGCGCCTCCCAGAGGACCGTTCCATCAAACACCAGGAGACGCCCCCCCTCATGACTAACGGACCCAGCCCCGGCCGTCTATGGCTAGATGGACCCACAGCCCTTTCCCCCCCAGAGGACACCACAGTCACACCCTGAGGGCGGAAACTGGGGGGAAAAACAAAAGAAAAAAAAAACATACAAACAAAACAACCCCAACTCCACCCCCTCGGCGCAGTGGAAACTGGAAGTACGTCCAGTGTCACCAACCACGACTATACCCCAGAAGTCAACCGGGAGGAGTAGAACAGCAGTAATGGCAGACGGCACAAAACGGCGCCACCCCTCCGACTTCCAAACCAGCCACCAGCTGCGGGTATATTCCACTGCACCAAACCTCAGCTACGCCGATGGCATACGGCTCAAAGGCGCGCTGAAGCCGGAGGTGGAACAGGGAATCAACAAAAAAAAACAACACCCCGAACCCCCCCCCCCTCCCGGGTGCAGAGGTTACCTGGGAAACGCCCAGCATAACCAAACTGCACCACTCCAGCAACGCCGACAACCTACAGCTCACACGGCTGGAGCCAGAGGAGAAGAGAGGGCACAACAAAAAAAAAGAAAAAAGAAAAACAACCCAATTACCCCCCCCCCCCCCCCCCATCACCCCCCAGAGGACCGTCCCATCAAACCCTGGGAGGTGAAACCAAAAGAAATAAAAAGAAAGACTAACAGACTAACAAAGTTAACTGGGTCCTATCTATGCTCCAGACAGCCTGCATGGTCACGACCCCAGAACACTAACAGTGCAGAACATCCCACACAAAAACCAACTCAAAAAACACCGACAAAAAATGAACCAACACAAAACTAATAAGTGATTTATACCGTCAAGCTCAAACAAATGGAACACACCTGTTCCACCTTAACAGCTATGACGGTAATGTGACTCAGTCGCCAACAGGGGGAGCCAAAGTGCTAAAAATAAAAAACCCCTTTGGTAACCGAGAAAACAACTCAGGCTGCTTTCCCTGTGCGCAGCTACGTGTAACACACAACCAAAATGTGCTTCAACTAAATTACGCCGGAGCTGACACAACAGACGCAGTAGCTATCTTCACCCGGGGAGACGGGGCTACAACTGTAACAACAGGAAGCCCAGCGACCCATGCCACAGAACTCCGCCGTGCACGTTCACCCATTACAGACACACTCATGCAGCTCCCGTTTTACCTCTTATCCGGTTGAAGTGTGACGCGAAACCATCGCTATTCACACTCCACAACAACCCACGGATAAGGCACAACACAGGAACACGGCTGCAAGAGAGCTCAAATCACTATTCAATAATGGGTTCTCCGACACGCACCATCCGGGCAGAGAGCACCCGCAACTGATCCGGATAACTTCTGATGTCTGCTGCTGCCTTCCCGGCACAGTACCGCCTCTGCTACCGCTGGGTCCGTGATGTATTGGCCAGAGACTACTGTTACGTGTCGGACGCAGGCGGAGAACCGACCAGCGTTTGAAAGGACCAAGCATAAAATAAGCAGAGCACGGTACAAAGGATAACAGAATTTAATAAACATAACAGTGATGTGCAGAATAACAATGAATGAGTGCACGGTCTGCAAGGTGGAATAACGGTGCGCTCCCAGCAGCACAAACGGTCCGGAGCCAGAACAGTTCGGACCCAAGGACCCCGCCGACACCCCCCAGGTGGCCGCGACCAACCGAGTCTGTGAAAGAAGAAACCATCATGTGAGTCCACCACTCCACACACAGAGAGACCACTCAAAGGTGTACATAAACAGCAAACACTTCCTGGCTTAATCACCAATCAGCTTCCCACCCTGCAGGCATGGAACACCCTGTTCAATTCTCCACTGCAGTGGAAGCTGATTAAACGACTAACATAACAGCTCAATATAATAAGGTGTGAGGGACACCACATTTACTGACTGTACTCATGTTAGTCACAAAACCTAAAGTACCTCAGGAAGTGTGCTGACGAGCGTGAGACCTCACCCCCTCCTCTTTCACAGACCATGGCATCAAACCTGGTACGGTCTCTGCATCCATGATGATGAGATGGCTCTCTAGACGACGATCTCACCCGTCTGGTCACAAGGTCGAGTCTCTGGCAAATGCACACTGTGTACTCCAGACTTAAATGCAACCATGCCCCAATCCATAAAGATGCACCACAGCTGTGAGTCCTGACGAGCTGCACATGACCAGCCTCAGGTGATCAGGGTGAGGTCCTAATAACTCAGCTACACAGCCACTCAGTCCTGAATGCATGCCACCTGGAAGGAAAAACAAAAGACAGAAAACAGAAGACAGAAACAAAAGGCAGCCAGGCACCCCAGCCATACAACATAGGTAATAATTTAATCAAACTTCCATGGTGAAAATCTGGTTTCAGTGGCACAGCTGGACATGCTGATCCAATACTGGTGGTGCAGCTTAAAAAATGTTCTCGTGGGAACATGTGAGACTCCTGTAGAACATCCAGGTAGAAATGCTGTTGTTCTCACATGTGATTGATTTGCTCTGGTGTTTCCCAGATGTTGATTGGCTGAGCACATCTGAGCTAATTAGCATCAGGCAGCATAAAGAGAGTTAGGAAACATACAGGGTGGGGCTGGAGATCCAGAGATGGGTGTGGTCACAAGCTTCCATGATGCTTTGACATCAGACCAAAAGTTTTGACGTGTTTTTCATTTGTGCAGATGTGGACGTGCAGCACGAGGACAACAGTGTGTGGACCAGGGACAGGACGAGTTGACGGCTGCAGAGGCTCTTCTTGTGTTTCTGAGTGAGTTTCAGAACACATTTATCCTGCAGTGCCATCAGAAGGTTTGGAGTAGAAATTCATGAACTGGTGGAAGAATTATAGACGAGCTGTTACAAAGTCATCAGCCCATTAAATAATAATTAAAAAAGGACAAACGATTCACAATGAAAGCCGGTGAAATAATCTGCTTTTTCTTTTACTGACTCAGTTGCCCCTCAATTTTTAATAATTAAAGAAAAACCCAACATTTAATGGTTTTTGCTCTCTGTTTTGTAAAAACTGGTTCATTATTGAGTCTGCCTCAAAATCAAATGGCACATAGTCCCAACCAGACCCAACATTTTTATCAGTTTTTTTTTAACATAATTTCTGAGTGAAAAATATTTAAAATGTTCTGGCTCCATCTTGCAGCTACTTTAAATGACAAGAATCTGTTTCAGGACCAGACAAAGGTGAAAATGGAAATATTCACATTAAAAGTCACTGACATTTAACATAAGAAAGAGATTAAATGTGACTCAAACGTCCTCTGAGATGTGATTGTGTCGTGGGAATCGATGGGAAATAAAGAGTGAATTATAAAGCAGGTGGCTTCAGACTCTGATGATGATGTCGCAGTTATTGAAATCTAAAGCTTCAGTGATGAATCGGACATAATCCTGCTGCTGCTGCCGTTACATCATCTGTTCAAACTGCATTCAGATTATAGATCAGCTGTCATCATGGCAAATGATAAAAAAAAGAAGACGTCATGAATTATCAGGTGATTTCATGAGGCTGACTGAATTAAATTCAGAACCTCCATGACCAGTAAAAAATCAAAGACCGAGACGTCGCCCGGTATAGCGGAGCCGGGGCCCCACCCTGGAGCCAGGCCTGGGGTTGGGGCTCGCGCGCGAGCGCCTGGTGGTCGGGCCTTAGCCCACGGGGCCCGGCCGGTCTCAGTCCGAAAGAGCGACGTGGGCCTGCCCTCCTGTGGGTTCACCAACTGCAGAGGTGGCCATGGGGGTCGGGTGCAGAGAGGATTGGGTGGCGGTCGAGGGCGGGTGGCCTGGCCGGCCCGGTCCATGCTCACGGCCCCTGACTGTTGGGACGTGGAATGTCACCTCGCTAGGGGGGAAGGAGCCTGAGCTTGTGTGGGAGGTTGAGAGATACCGACTAGAGATAGTCGGGCTCACCTCCACGCACAACTTGGGCTCTGGTACCCAACTCCTGGAGAGGGGCTGGACGCTTCATTTTTCTGGCATTGCCCACGGGGAGAGGCGGAGAGCTGAGGTCGCATTGCTTATTGCTCCCCAGCTCAGTCGCCATGTGTTGGAGTTCACTCCGGTGAACGAGAGGGTCGCGTCCCTACGCCTTCGGGTCGGGGACAGGTCTCTCACCGTTGTCTCAGCCTACGGGCCGAGCAGCAGTGCAGAGTACCCGACCTTCCTGGAGTCCCTGGGAGGGGTACTAGATAGCGCTCCGACTGGGGACTCCATTGTTTTCCTGGGGATTTCAGCGCCCACGTGGGCGGCGACAGTGAGACCTGGAGGGGGGTGATCGGGAAGCACGGCCTCCCCGATCTGAACTCAAGTGGTGTTCAGTTGTTGGACTTCTGTGCTAGTCACAGTTTGTCCATCATGAACACCATGTTCGAGCACAAGGGTGTCCATAAGTGCACGTGGCACCAGGACACCCTGAGCCGGAGGTCGATGATCGACTTTGTAGTTGTATCATCTGACCTTCGGCCACGTGTCTCGGACACTCGAGTGAAGAGAGGGGCAGAGCTGTCGACCGATCACCACCTGGTGGTGAGTTAGATCTGCTGGGAGGGGAGGAAGTCGGTCAGACCTGGCAGGCCCAAACATATCGTGAGGGTCTGCTGGGAACGACTGGCGGAACCCTCTGTCAGCGAGGTCTTCAACTCCCACCTCCGGGAGAGCTTCTTCCAGATCCCGGGGGAGGTTGGAGACATGGAGTCTGAGTGGACCATGTTCTCCACCTCCATTGTCGATGCGGCAGCACGTAGCTGTGGTCGCAAGGTCTCTGGTGCCTGTCGCGGCGGCAATCCCCAAACCCGGTGGTGGACACCAGAAGTAAGGGATGCTGTCAAGCTGAAGAAGGAGTCCTACTTATCTTTGTTGGTAGGTGGGACCCCAGAGGCAACTGACAGGTACCGGCAGGCCAAGCGTGCCGCAGCCCGTGCGGTCGCAGTGGCAAAAACCCGGGTCTGGGAGGAGTTTGGGGAGGCCATGGAGGAGGACTATCGGTTGGCCGCGAAGAGATTCTGGCAAACCGTCCGACGCCTCAGGAGATGGAAGCAGCTCTCCACCAGCACTGTTTACGGTGCGGGTGGGGAGCTGTTGACCCTGACTGGGGATGTTGTCGGGCAGTGGAAGGAGTATTTCGAGGATCTCCTCAATCCCATCGTCACGTCTTCTGAAGAGGAAGCAGAGACTGGGGACTCAGAGGCAGACTCATCCATTACCCAGGCCTAAGTCACCGAGGTGGTTAGAAAGCTTCTCGGTGGCAAGGCTCCTGGGGTGGATGAAATCCGTCCTGAGTACCTTAAGTCTCTGGATGTTGTGGGATTGTCTTGGCTGACACGCCTCTGCAGCATCGCGTGGCGATCGGGAACAGTGCCTCTGGATTGGCAGACCGGGGTGGTGGTCCCTCTGTTTAAGAAGGGGGACTGGAGGGTGTGTTCCAACTATAGGGGGATCACACTCCTCAGCCTCCCCGGTAAGGTCTATTCCAGAGTACTGGAGAGGAGAATTCGACCGATGGTCGAACCTCGGATTCAGGAGGAGCAGTGTGGTTTTCGTCCTGGTCGCGGCACACTGGACCAGCTCTACACGTGCCATCAGGTGCTCGAGGGTTCATGGGAGTTCACCCAACCAGTCCACATGTGTTTTGTTGATCTGGAGAAGGCATTTGACCGTGTCCCTCGGGGCACCCTGTGGGGAGTGCTCCGGGAGTACGGGGTCCTTTGCTAAGGGCTGTCCGGTCCCTGTACGATTGCATCAGGAGCTTGGTTCGCATTGCCGGTAGTAAGTCAAACCTGTTTCCAGTGCATGTTGGCCTCCGCTCCGCCAGGGCTGCCCTTTGTCACCGGTTCTGTTCGTTATTTTTATGGACAATTTCTAGGCGCAGCCAGGGCATAGAGGGGGTCTGGTTTGGGACCCACAGAATCTCGTCTCTGCTGTTCGCGGATGATGTGGTTCTCTTGGCTTTGTCAAATCAGGACCTTCAGCGTGCACTGGGGCAGTTTGCAGCCGAGTGTGAAGTGTCCGGGATGAAAATCAGCACCTCCAAATCCGAGGCCATGGTTCTCGACCGGAAAAAGGTGCTTTGCCCTCTTCAGGCCAGTGGAGTGTCCTTGCCTCAAGTGGAGGAGTTTAAGTATCTCGGGGTCTTGTTCACGAGTGAGGGATGGATGGAGCGTGAGATCGAGAGACGGATCAGTGCAGCATCTGCAGTGATGCGGTCGCTGTATCGGACCGTCGTGGTGAAGAGAGAGCTGAGTAGGGGGGCAAAGCTCTCGATTTACCGATCGATCTACGTTATCCTCACCTATGGTCATGAGATTTGGCTCATGACCGAAACAACGAGATCGCGAGTACAAGCGGCCGAGATGAGTTTCCTCCGCAGGGTGGCTGGGCGCTCCCTTAGAGATAGGGTGAGGAGCTTGGTCACTTGGGAGGAGCTCGGAGTCGAGCCGCTGCTCCTCTACATCGAAAGGAGTCAGTTGAGGTGGCTCAGGCATCTTTTCCGGATGCCCCCTGGACGCCTCGCTGGAGAAGTGTTCCGGGCACGTCCCATTGGGAGGAGGCCCCGGGGAAGACCCAGGACACGCTGGAGGGACTACATCTCTCGGCTGGCTTGGGAACGCCTTGGGGTTCCCCCGGAGGAGCTGGAGGAGGTGTGTGTGGATCGGGAGGTCTGGGCGGCTTTGCTTGAGCTGCTGCCCCCCCGACCCGACTCGGATATAAAGCGGAAGAAAATAGATGGATGGATGGATGGATGATGAATTAAAACCATCATGAGGACAAAAATTGACACATTTCATTATTTCAGCAAAATCTCCTTATGGGTGGAAGTGACAAATACAACCCCTGGCAAAAATTATGGAATCACCGGCCTCGGAGGATGTTCATTCAGTTGTTTAATTTTGTAGAAAAAAAGCAGATCACAGACATGACACAAAACTAAAGTCATTTCAAATGGCAACTTTCTGGCTTTAAGAAACACTATAAGAAATCAAGAAAAAAAGATTGTGGCAGTCAGTAACGGTTACTTTTTTAGACCAAAAAATATGGACTCACTCAATTCTGAGGAATAAATTATGGAATCACCCTGTAAATTTTCATCCCCAAAACTAACACCTGCATCAAATCACATCTGCTTGTTAGTCTGCATCTAAAAGGAGTGATCACACCTTGGAGAGCTGTTGCACCAGGTGGACTGACATGAATCATGGCTCCAACACGAGAGATGTCAGTTGAAACAAAGGAGAGGATTATCAAACTCTTAAAAGAGAGTAATCATCACGCAATGTTGCAAAAGATGTTGGTTGTTCACAGCCAGCTGTGTCTAAACTCTGGACCAAATACAAACAACATGGGAAGGTTGTTAAAGGCAAACATACTGGTAGACCAAGGAAGACATCAAAGCGTCAAGACAGAAAACTTAAAGCAATATGTCTCAAAAATCGAAAATGCACAACAAAACAAATGAGGAACGAATGGGAGGAAACTGGAGTCAACGTCTGTGACCGAACTGTAAGAAACCGCCTAAAGGAAATTGGATTTACATACAGAAAAGCTAAACGAAAGCCATCATTAACACCTAAACAGAAAAAAAACAAGGTTACAATGGGCTAAGGAAAAGCAATCGTGGACTGTGGATGACTGGATGAAAGTCATATTCAGTGATGAATCTGGAATCTGCATTGGCAAGGTGATGATGCTGGAACTTTTGTTTGGTGCCGTTCCAGTGAGATTTATAAAGATGACTGCCTGAAGAGAACATGTAAATTTCCACAGTCATTGATGATATGGGGCTGCATGTCAGGTAAAGGCACTGGGGAGATGGCTGTCATTACATCATCAATAAATGCACAAGTTTATGTTGATATTTTGGACACTTTTCTGATGTTTAAGGATGATGAAATCATTTTTCAAGAAGATAATGCATCTTGCCATAGAGCACAAAAACTGTGAAAACATTCCTGCAGAAAGACACATAGGGTCAATGTCAATGAGCAGATCTGATTTGATGCAGGTGTTAGTTTTGGGGATGGAAATTTACAGGGTGATTCCATAATTTATTCCTCAGAATTGAGGAGTCCATATTTTTTTCCCTCTGCTTGGTCTAAAAAGTAACCGTTACTGACTGCCACAATTTTTTTTTCCTGATTTCTTATAGTGTTTCTTAAAGCCAGAAAGTTGCCATTTGAAATGACTTTAGTTTTGTGTCATGTCTGTGATCTGCTTTTTTTCTACAAAATTAAACACTGAATGAACATCCTCCGAGGCCGGTGATTCCATCATTTTTGCCAGGGGTCGTAGAAGTTGTCGGTTGGCTTTGAGTGTGTGTGAGCTTTCACACACAACACACCACACACACACACACCACACCACACACACACACACACACACACACACAACACACACCACACACACACACACACACACACACACACACACACACACACACTACACCACGTTCAATCACACTACATACTACTTTTGTTTTTTACTAATAGCCCAATTTCATAGCCTTAAGAGTGTGCATATCATGAATGCTTGTCTTGTTGGATTTGTGAGAATCTACTGAATCTACTGGTACCGTGTTTCCCATGTAACAATAAGAAATATACTCAAAACCTGGATTAATCTTTTTAGTCACATAGCACTACTATTATTCTGAACACTACTGTATATGCAGACAAAAAACAAAAACACACACACACACAGACAAAAAACAAAAACACACACACACACACGCAGACAAAAAACATACACTCAGACAGAAAACACACACAGACAAAAAAACACCTCCCTCCATTTCTATTTCTTGTCCATATGACTCAAAGCCAATGACAGTTTTTATTTTGATCCATAGTCCCGAACAAACGAGGTGAGAGTTGGACCAGATTTCTGATCAACACAAAACACAAACCTTGTATCTGTGTTGGTGATGTGGTTCTGACCATGTGCCCACTGCTTCTCTTTCCTCTAAAATCTGTACCGTTTTTTGTCTTCAAATGAATGTAACCTTAATAAAGGAATAAAGAAAAGTGTGTATCTTTTGTAACTACGAGGTCTATTAGAAAAGTATCCAACCTTATTATTTTTTCAAAAACCATATGGATTTGAATCACGTGTGATTGCGTCCAGACAAGCTTGAACCCTCGTGCGCATGCGTGAGTTTTTCCACACCTGTCGTTGCGTCATTCGCCTGTGAGCAGGCTTTGAGTTAGGAGTGGTCCAGCCCCCTCATCGTTGTTTCATTGCCAGGAAATGGTGGAATGATTTGGGCTTTTTTTTTCCATCAGAATTTTTCAGAAACAGAGACTGGCAGCTGGAAACCATTAGAAAAAATTATCTGGCTTTCGGTGAAATGTTACGGGCTCCGCTCCTCTTTCCATGATAAAAACTCCTGTAACAGTGGAATGTGCCATTCATTTCCAAACTGGACGCTGTGTTTTATCCGGAACGTCGTCTGATCCACAGAACCATCCATTTAGAAATGATCCGGTGGTTTGTGGCTCTCGATGGCGGCACGGAGCGCGGCGCGCCGAGCGTCCTAAAGCTGTAGTACAGCTCCGTATTCTCTGTGAAGCCCGTACAATTTTCACCAAAAGCCAGATAAATTTTTCGAATGGTTTCCAGCTGCCAGTCTCTAACAGTTTCTGAAAAAAATCTGATGGAAAAAAACCCCACTCCTCACTCAAAGCCTGCTCACAGGCGAATGACGCAACCGACAGGCGTGGAAAACTCACACATGCGCACGAGGGTTCAAGCTTGTCTGACGCAATCACGTGATTCAAACCCATATGGTTTTTTAAAAAAAATAATAAGGTCGGATACTTTACTAATAGACCTCGTACAAAAGTGGTTTATACTGTTTGGGTTAGAAGGAAAAAGTGGCTTATTGTGTGCTATATTTTAAAGCCAAATTCTCCAAAATATACAAAATGACCTTCATAACCAGCAGGAGACCAACGATGTGGGCTGTGAATTTTTGATGCCACACCCTATAACACTGAATTTATTTAATATTTTTCTGGTGTCTGTTTTTGTTTCGGCACTTTCTTCTCACAGCCGCCTGCTCCTTCCAGACCAGTGGACGGTTCATTTGGATGCCATAAGGTGTAGCTCGTTGTCTATCTTTCTGAGGTTGCAATCTAGTGGCCTTGTTTTTCTAGAATGTTCTCTTGAGATTTATTGAGCTGTGAACTTCAAATCTGCAGTGTGAAACACAGCTGACCTCTGATCTCTCAGAGGTCACTGCAGTGACAGTCGATTTTGTCTTGTTTCCAGCTACACATAACTAACTAATACATTTGGGTGACTGCAGCAGAGCTGGACTCTGATGATAAAAGAGAGAGTCAATGTGTCAAAAGTTTATGTTGATATTTTGCACACTTTTCTGATGTTTGAGGATGATGAAATCATTTGTCAAGATGATAATGCATCTTGCCATAGAGCAAAAACTGTGAAAACATTCCTTGCAAAAAGACACATAGGGTCAATTTCATGACATAGGGTTAATGTCAATGAGCAGATGTGATTTGATGCAGGTGTTAATTTGGGGGATGGGAATTTACCAGGGGTGATTCCATAATTTATTCCTCAGAATTGAGTGAGTCCATATTGTTTTCCTCTGCTTGGTCTAAAAAAGTAACCGTTACTAACTGCCACAATCTTTTTCCTGATTTCTTATAGTGTTTCTTTAAAGCCAGAAAGTTTGCCATTTGAAATGGACTTTAGTTTTGTGTCATGTCTGTGATCTGCTTTTTTCTACAAAATAAACAACTGAATGAACATCCTCCGAGGCCGGGTGATTCCAGATTTTGCCAGGGTTGTAATAATAATAATGAAAGATTAAAGTGATGATTGGAAATGTGCATGCAGATGCACATGGAGTGATACATTTTATTCATCAACTAATATCATCATTTTCAGCAATTTATTACTTTTCATTTATATAGCGCCAAATCACAGCAGAGTTGCCCTCAACTTCCGCCAACAAAGTTGGAGGTGGTTCTGTTTTCAGCCGGTTGTTTGTTTGTTTGTGAACAGCCTCTAATCCACAGTTTTTCATATATCTTTATGAAATTTTACTGAAGATTCATATCCTGATAGACAAGAACCGATTAAATTTCAAAGTCATAGGTCAATTTATGGAAAAATCTCTACCTTTAACATCAAACAAATTTAAAAAAATTCATAACTCTGCCAAAAAAAAAAATCACGTTTCTTTCATATTTGAGAACGTATGTAGTTGTAGGATGGTATCCTGTATCGACTGAAAGTTTGTTCCAGATCTCATCCAGATTACAGATTTTGTGGCCATTTAAATTTAACATTGAAAATCCCATTTAATGTATATTTGACATTATATCTTAATCAAAGTGCCTCAATCACTCTCATATTTCTGTTCTGGATTTACCGACACCATGAAAATTGGATGGAGATTCCAATTTTATGCCTGTTTGTCTTCCAGTTATCAGTCAGAAACCAAGTGCCAAAAAGCAACGAGAAACTGTGCACCGCAGAGAAAACTAATGTCGTGTAAAAATGATCTGAAAAAGAATTCAGAAACTGAAAAAGTAAAATAAAAACCTGACACCACCACAAAAAACCTTTGATTCAAGTGCATGAAGTAAATACAATCCTCCAGACATTTGATCACATCTAATTTATCTTATGAAAAGTCACTTTTAACAGGACTTTGACCTTGAAGTTTTTCCAAGGTGAAATTTATGGACTTTGAAACTGGTGTCGGCGGAGGTTTGCGCTCTGCGAGCGCGGTGCTCTAGTTTTTCTTGCTTCCTCCCTACTAAAAAACTCCATCAGTTTGTCAGTGGGCGTGGTTTTTGATTGACATTTTGGGCAGAATGAAGGGTAAAACACATTCTAATCCAATTACATTTGTTCCGCAAATCTGATTGGTTAATCATGTGAAATTTCAGACCATAAAATATCACATTGACGGTGGCAAAATATTTGACTGTTTCACATTTGATGTGTTACTCCGCGCCCCTGACCACGTTGCTACAACAGATGTCAATAATGGCGCCCGTCAGTTGAGAGCGAGAGAAACTGGTGGAGCGACGATTCCGAAATGTGCGGATTTAATCCATCATACAAAAGTATTGATGTGGATTCTGATACAGAATGACTCAATGCAGTGATCAGATGGAGAAATCTGTGGCTCAGTCACAGAATTTGCAGTTTGGCATGAAGACGCTGTTGCTACGGTAAGCTTCGCCGATCAAATTACTACAGAAAAAGGGAATCATCCCCTTGTGTTGATGATTGTGGACGTTGATGCTGGTTTTTATGGTCGCAAAACTCAATTTGCGACCATAAAGTCCAGCACGAATGTCCACAAATCATCAGACCAGTTATTCCCTACACTTATCACCTCTTGGTTTTTGTTCCCACTTCCCTCGTAACTCACGGGTTTAACAGAAAGTCCCAAGACTTGTCTCAACACTCAATTAAAATCCTTCGTTCAGTCCACTTTGAGTCCTCACCTCCAAATCCCGGCCTCATGGTGAAGTCGTGGTCATCTATGCGGAGCAGCTGCTCGGACATCATCCCGCCCAAACCTTTTGTGCTGTCTGGACCTTCTCTTGGCTAACGGGCCTGGAGGAGCTCGGAGGAGAGTTAATGTCTGAAAAACCTCCTATGACATTTGAAAGTCCCAACAGACTGTGATGTCACATTCTGAAGGCATCACGAAAGAGAAAAAGACCATCAAAAAATCATGTCTGCCGTCCATGAAGAATATATGTAACAAGGTCACGTTTTACTGCAACACAAGCTGGAAACACGACAGTTTGATTCATTACTGCTGCACTGTGGCTAAACGCAAGTGACAGACGCTACCACTGTGTTTATGTGGATAAGATGAGATTGTCTCCCAGAGAAACACACACACGTCTGCTGTGGAGTGTTATAATTATTATGGTCCATTACATCACTTTATAATGTGTACGGTGTGTAAGTGGTGTGTGTTACGGTGTGCAGTGGTGTGTAGTGGTGTGTAGTGGTGTGTTACGGTGTGTAGTGGTGTGTTACGGTGTGTAGTGGTGTGTTACGGTGTGTAGTGGTGTGTAACGGTGTGTTACGGTGTGTAGTGGTGTGTTACGGTGTGTAGTGGTGTGTAACGGTGCGTAGTGGTGTGTTACGGTGCGTAGTGTGTGTGTAACGGTGTGTAGTGGTGTGTTACGGTGTGTAGTGGTGTGTTACGGTGTGTAGTGGTGTGTTACGGTGTGTAGTGGTGTGTTACGGGTGTAGTGGTGTGTAACGGTGTGTAGGGTGTGTGTTACGGTGTGTAGTGGTGTGTAACGGTGTGTAGTGTGTGTTACGGTGTGTAGTGGTGTGTAACGGTGTGTAGTGGTGTGTTACGGTGTGCAGTGGTGTGTTACGGTGTGTAGTGGTGTGTTACGGTGCGTAGTGGTGTGTTACGGTGCGTAGTGTGTGTAACGGTGTGTAGTGGTGTGTAACGGTGTGTAGTGGTGTGTTACGGTGTGCAGTGGTGTGTGTTAGGTGCAGTGGTGTGTTACGGTGCGTAGTGGTGTTACGGTGCGTAGTGGTGTGTTACGGTGCGTAGTGGTGTGTTACGGTGTGTAGTGGTGTGTGTTACGGTGTGTAGTGGTGTGACGGTGTGTAGTGGGTGTTACGGTGTGTAGTGGTGTGTTACGGGTGTAGTGTGTGTTACGGTGTGTGGTGGTGTTACGGTGTGTAGTGGTGTGTAACGGTGTGTATGGTGGTAACGGTGTGTAGTGGTGTGTTACGGGTGTAGTGGTGTGTTACGGTGTGTAGTGGTGTGTAGTGTGTAACGGTGTGTAGTGGTGTGTAACGGTGTGTAGTGGTGTGTTACGGTGCGTAGTGGTGTTACGGTGTGTAGCGGTGTGTTACGGTGTGTAGTGGTGTGTTACGGTGCGTAGTGGTGTGTTACGGTGCGTAGTGGTGTGTTACGGTGTGCAGTGGTGTGTACGGTGTGTAGTGGTGTGTTACGGTGCGTAGTGGTGTGTTACGGTGCGTAGTGGTGGTTACGGTGCGTAGTGGTGTGTACGGTGCGTAGTGGTGTGTTACGGTGGTAGTGGTGTGTTACGGTGTGTAGTGGTGTGTTACGGTGTGTAGTGGTGTGTTACGGTGGTAGTGGTGTAGTGGTGTGTAACGGTGTGTGGTGTGTAACGGTGTGTAGTGGTGTGTTACGGGTGTGTGGTGTGTAGTGGTGTGTAACGGTGTGTAGTGGTGTGTAACGGTGTTAGTGGGTGTGTTACGGTGCGTAGTGGTGTGTAACGGTGTGTAGTGGTGTGTTACGGTGTGTAGTGGTGTGTTACGGTGTGTAGTGGTGTGTAGTGGTGTGTAACGGTGTGTAGTGGTGTGTAACGGTGTGTAGTGGTGTGTACGGTGTGTAGTGGTGTGTAACGGTGTGTAGTGGTGTGTTACGGTGTGTAGTGGTGTGTTACGGTGTGTAGTGGTGTGTACGGTGTGTAGTGGTGTGTTACGGTGTGTAGTGGTGTGTTACGGGTGTAGTGGGTGTTACGGTGTGTAGTGGTGTGTAACGGTGTGTAGTGGTGTGATGTAGTTTCTTGTCTTAAAGTGAGTTGATTCAGATAATCTGCTGAACCTCCTAATTCAGAGGGATGAGAACAGATTACGTTCAAACAGCTCGACGTCCAGACTTGATATGTCAAACAATAGTGTGATTCAAATGTCCAGCGAGCTGCAGATTTTAATCCTCTGATCTTAAAAACTTGTTCAGTTGTAAATGTGTGTGTTGTCATTTTACTTTGTTTTTGTGTATTTTGTGAATTAATGTGTTCATTTATTCTGAACGATTAAACCGTTTTACTGCTGCACCGATTGTCTCGGTGGTTTGTCTCTGTTAAGTTAAAGATATCGGACAGATAATGTAACACAGACGTCTTCAAAATAAGGTTTCTTTGAATAGGAAGCTGTGACACATTGTGATGTTGTGACCTCGTTTCTTTGTAAGTGGTTTGTAGAACGTTAATCTGCCGTGTGCTCCGTTAAATCCTGGAGGAAGATCTTAATCTTTAAGAGTGTCCTCATTTGTCCAAAGGTACCGAAACAGGAGCTTTTCCACACAGCTCCTTAAAAAAGGAAATATATAGATTTTAATGTTGTTCACTGTGATATTTGACCTTTAAAGTTGACCCTGACATTCAGTCACACTCTAATTTACACAGCCTACAAAACCTGCTCATCCTTTGGGCTTTTACATGGTTTTTTTTAACATCAGTTCAAAATAAGAGGATTTTTAAAATTTACATAGAAAAAAATATGCTTCTTAATTATAAACTGAAATAAATATTTACAGCACAATCTGAATCAAATTAAACAAATATAAAACACAAAACAATGATTGGATAATTAATATATCTAAACATCACTTTTACAGCCTGCTGTCTGCAGATAAGTCGATGGTGTTCAGTTAATTGAAATACACCGAACAAAAATAGAAACAGGTTTTGTTTTTGCTCCCATTTTTCATGAGCTGAACTCAAAGAACTAAAACATTTTCTATGTACACAAACCTATTTCTCTCAATATTTGTTGACAAATCTGTGTTCATAAGCACTTCTCCTTGGCCGAGGAGAAGTGCTCGGTATATGTCACACATCACAGGTGTGACATATCAAGATGCTGATTAGACAGCATGATTATTGCACAGGTGTGCCTTAGGCTGGCCACAGTTAAAGGACACTCTGAAATGTTCAGTTTTATCACACAGCACAATGACACAGATGTCACAAGTTTTGAGGTGGTGTGCAGTCGGCATGCTGACTGCAGGAATATCCACCAGAGCTGGTGCCTGTGAACTGAATGTTCATTTCTCTGCCAAAGGTGTTTCATAGAATTTGGCAGTACATCCAACCAGCTTCACCACCGCAGACCACATGTCACCACACCAGCCCAGGACCTCCACATCCAGCATGTTCACCTCCAGGATGGTCTGAGACCTGGACAGCTGCTGCAACAGTCAATTTGCAGAACCAAAGAATTTCTGCAGAAACCGTCTCAGGGGAGCTCATCTGCATGCTCATCATCCTCATCGGGGTCTCGACCTGACTGCAGTTTGTCGTCATAACCGACTTCAGTGGGCAAATGCTCACATTTAATTGCGTCTGGCTGCTGACCAACTCTATGTGAAGCAGACGTGTTGCACTGCGTGAGGCCAGTGGTGATCAACACCCGATACTGACTGGTTTTCTTAAACCCCCCCCCCCCCCCCCACACACACACATAAAGCAAAAGTTCACATTTCAGAGTGGCCTTTTATTGTGGCCAGCCTCAGGCACACCTGTGCAGTAATGATGCTGTCTAATCAGCATCTTGATACAGTGGCTTGCAAAAGTATTTGGCCCCTTGGTATTTCACGCTTTTTAATTTGTTTATGGCATTTCAAATACAAAAAGTAAATCAGGCTTCTCAATATAAACATTTCTAAAATTATCTTCCTTGGGCTCAATGTGAAAGCAAATCTCTACAACTTGACATAAATTAATTAAAAATATAAAAGCCAAGATGATGGGTTGCATAAGTAATCAGCCACTTTTGATATAATACCTGTAAATAATCAGTTTAATTGCCAGTTTTCTTCAGACAAGTCAGGGGATGGATACATGAACATGTCCAAGTTGAGAAGCCTGATTTACTTTTTGTATTTGAAATGCCATAAACAAATTAAAAAGCGTGAAATACCAAGGGGGGGAATACTTCTGCAAGCCACTGTACATCACACCTTGGAGGTGGGATGGATTATCTTGGAAAAGGAGAACGGTGGCCTGGCCGGCCCGGTCCATGCTCACGGCCCCTGATGTTGGACGTGGAATGTCACCTCGCTAGGGGGAAGGAGCCTGAGCTTGTGTGGGAGGTTGAGAGATACCGACTAGAGATAGTCGGGGTCACTCCACGCACACTTGGGCTCTGGTACCCAACTCCTGGAGAGGGCTGGACGCTTCATTTTTCTGGCATTGCCCACGGGGAGAGGCGGAGAGCTGAGGTGGGCGCATTGCTTATTGCTCCCCAGCTCAGTCGCCATGTGTTGGAGTTCACTCCGGTGAACGAGAGGGTCGCGTCCCTACGCTTCGGGTCGGGGACAGGTCTCTCACCGTTGTCTCAGCCTACGGGCCGAGCAGCAGTGCAGAGTACCCGACCTCCTGGAGTCCTGGGAGGGGTACTAGATAGCGCTCCGACTGGGGACTCCATTGTTTTCCTGGGGGATTTCAGCGCCCACGTGGGCGGCGACAGTGAGACCTGGAGGGGGGGTGATAGGGAAGCACGGCATCCCCGATCTGAACTCAAGTGGTGTTCAGTTGTTGGACTTCTGTGCTAGTCACAGTTTGTCCATCATGAACACCATGTTCGAGCACAAGGGTGTCCATAAGTGCACGTGGCACCAGGACACCCTGAGCCGGAGGTCGATGATCGACTTTGTAGTTGTATCATCTGACCTTCGGCCACGTGTCTCGGACACTCGAGTGAAGAGAGGGGCAGAGCTGTCGACCGATCACCACCTGGTGGTGAGTTAGATCTGCTGGGAGGGGAGGAAGTCGGTCAGACCTGGCAGGCCCAAACATATCGTGAGGGTCTGCTGGGAACGACTGGCGGAACCCTCTGTCAGCGAGGTCTTCAACTCCCACCTCCGGGAGAGCTTCTTCCAGATCCCGGGGGAGGTGGAGACATGGAGTCTGAGTGGACCATGTTCTCCACCTCCATTGTCGATGCGGCAGCACGTAGCTGTGGTCGCAAGGTCTCTGGTGCCTGTCGCGGCGGCCAATCCCCAAACCGGTGGTGGACACCAGAAGTAAGGGATGCTGTCAAGCTGAAGAAGGAGTCCTACTTATCTTTGTTGGTAGGTGGGACCCCAGAGGCAACTGACAGGTACCGGCAGGCCAAGCGTGCCGCAGCCCGTGCGGTCGCAGTGGCAAAAACCCGGGTCTGGGAGGAGTTTGGGGAGGCCATGGAGGAGGACTATCGGTTGGCCGCGAAGAGATTCTGGCAAACCGTCCGACGCCTCAGGAGATGGAAGCAGCTCTCCACCAGCACTGTTTACGGTGCGGGTGGGGAGCTGTTGACCCTGACTGGGGATGTTGTCGGGCAGTGAAGGAGTATTTCGAGGATCTCCTCAATCCCATCGTCACGTCTTCTGAAGAGGAAGCAGAGACTGGGGACTCAGAGGCAGACTCATCCATTACCCAGGCCTAAGTCACCGAGGTGGTTAGAAAGCTTCTCGGTGGCAAGGCTCCTGGGGTGGATGAAATCCGTCCTGAGTACCTTAAGTCTCTGGATGTTGTGGGACTGTCTTGGCTGACACGCCTCTGCAGCATCGCGTGGCGATCGGGAACAGTGCCTCTGGATTGGCAGACCGGGGTGGTGGTCCCTCTGTTTAAGAAGGGGGACTGGAGGGTGTGTTCCAACTATAGGGGGATCACACTCCTCAGCCTCCCCGGTAAGGTCTATTCCAGAGTACTGGAGAGGAGAATTCGACCGATGGTCGAACCTCGGATTCAGGAGGAGCAGTGTGGTTTTCGTCCTGGTCGCGGCACACTGGACCAGCTCTACACGTGCCATCAGGTGCTCGAGGTTCATGGGAGTTCACCCAACCAGTCCACATGTGTTTTGTTGATCTGGAGAAGGCATTTGACCGTGTCCCTCGGGCACCCTGTGGGGAGTGCTCCGGGAGTACGGGGTCCTTTGCTAAGGGCTGTCCGGTCCCTGTACGATTGCATCAGGAGCTTGGTTCGCATTGCCGTAGTAAGTCAAACCTGTTTCCAGTGCATGTTGGCCTCCGCTCCGCCAGGGCTGCCCTTTGTCACCGGTTCTGTTCGTTATTTTTATGGACAATTTCTAGGCGCAGCCAGGGCATAGAGGGGGTCTGGTTTGGGACCCACAGAATCTCGTCTCTGCTGTTCGCGGATGATGTGGTTCTCTTGGCTTTGTCAAATCAGGACCTTCAGCGTGCACTGGGGCAGTTTGCAGCCGAGTGTGAAGTGTCCGGGATGAAAATCAGCACCTCCAAATCCGAGGCCATGGTTCTCGACCGGAAAAAAAGGTGCTTTGCCCTCTTCAGGCCAGTGGAGTGTCCTTGCCTCAAGTGGAGGAGTTAAGTATCTCGGGGTCTTGTTCACGAGTGAGGGATGGATGGAGCGTGAGATCGAGAGACGGATCAGTGCAGCATCTGCAGTGATGCGGTCGCTGTATCGGACCGTCGTGGTGAAGAGAGAGCTGAGTAGGGGGGCAAAGCTCTCGATTTACCGATCGATCTACGTTATCCTCACCTATGGTCATGAGATTTGGCTCATGACCGAAACAACGAGATCGCGAGTACAAGCGGCCGAGATGAGTTTCCTCCGCAGGGTGGCTGGGCGCTCCCTTAGAGATAGGGTGAGGAGCTTGGTCACTTGGGAGGAGCTCGGAGTCGAGCCGCTGCTCCTCTACATCGAAAGGAGTCAGTTGAGGTGGCTCAGGCATCTTTTCCGGATGCCCCCTGGACGCCTCGCTGGAGAAGTGTTCCGGGCACGTCCCATTGGGAGGAGGCCCCGGGGAAGACCCAGGACACGCTGGAGGGACTACATCTCTCGGCTGGCTTGGGAACGCCTTGGGGTTCCCCCGGAGGAGCTGGAGGAGGTGTGTGTGGATCGGGAGGTCTGGGCGGCTTTGCTTGAGCTGCTGCCCCCCCGACCCGACTCCGGATAAAGCGGAAGAAAATAGATGGATGGATGGATGGATGATTGAATTAAAACCATCATGAGGACAAAAATTGACACATTTCATTATTTCAGCAAAATCTCCTTATGGGTGGAAGTGACAAATACAACCCCTGGCAAAAATTATGGAATCACCGGCCTCGGAGGATGTTCATTCAGTTGTTTAATTTTGTAGAAAAAAAGCAGATCACAGACATGACACAAAACTAAAGTCATTTCAAATGGCAACTTTCTGGCTTTAAGAAACACTATAAGAAATCAAGAAAAAAAGATTGTGGCAGTCAGTAACGGTTACTTTTTTAGACCAAAAAATATGGACTCACTCAATTCTGAGGAATAAATTATGGAATCACCCTGTAAATTTTCATCCCCAAAACTAACACCTGCATCAAATCACATCTGCTTGTTAGTCTGCATCTAAAAAGGAGTGATCACACCTTGGAGAGCTGTTGCACCAGGTGGACTGACATGAATCATGGCTCCAACACGAGAGATGTCAGTTGAAACAAAGGAGAGGATTATCAAACTCTTAAAAGAGAGTAAATCATCACGCAATGTTGCAAAAGATGTTGGTTGTTCACAGCCAGCTGTGTCTAAACTCTGGACCAAATACAAACAACATGGGAAGGTTGTTAAAGGCAAACATACTGGTAGACCAAGGAAGACATCAAAGCGTCAAGACAGAAAACTTAAAGCAATATGTCTCAAAAATCGAAAATGCACAACAAAACAAATGAGGAACGAATGGGAGGAAACTGGAGTCAACGTCTGTGACCGAACTGTAAGAAACCGCCTAAAGGAAATTGGATTTACATACAGAAAAGCTAAACGAAAGCCATCATTAACACCTAAACAGAAAAAAAACAAGGTTACAATGGGCTAAGGAAAAGCAATCGTGGACTGTGGATGACTGGATGAAAGTCATATTCAGTGATGAATCTGGAATCTGCATTGGGCAAGGTGATGATGCTGGAACTTTTGTTTGGTGCCGTTCCAGTGAGATTTATAAAGATGACTGCCTGAAGAGAACATGTAAATTTCCACAGTCATTGATGATATGGGGCTGCATGTCAGGTAAAGGCACTGGGGAGATGGCTGTCATTACATCATCAATAAATGCACAAGTTTATGTTGATATTTTGGACACTTTTCTGATGTTTAAGGATGATGAAATCATTTTTCAAGAAGATAATGCATCTTGCCATAGAGCAAAAACTGTGAAAACATTCCTTGCAGAAAGACACATAGGGTCAATGTCAATGAGCAGATCTGATTTGATGCAGGTGTTAGTTTTGGGGATGGAAATTTACAGGGTGATTCCATAATTTATTCCTCAGAATTGAGTGAGTCCATATTTTTTTCCCTCTGCTTGGTCTAAAAAAGTAACCGTTACTGACTGCCACAATTTTTTTTTCCTGATTTCTTATAGTGTTTCTTAAAGCCAGAAAGTTGCCATTTGAAATGACTTTAGTTTTGTGTCATGTCTGTGATCTGCTTTTTTTCTACAAAATTAAACAACTGAATGAACATCCTCCGAGGCCGGTGATTCCATCATTTTTGCCAGGGGTCGTAGAAGTTGTCGGTTGGCTTTGAGTGTGTGTGAGCTTTCACACACACACACACACACACACACACACACACACACACACACACACACACACACACACACACACACACACACACACACACACACACACACACACACACACACACACACCACGTTCAATCACACTACATACTACTTTTGTTTTTTACTAATAGCCCAATTTCATAGCCTTAAGAGTGTGCATATCATGAATGCTTGGTCTTGTTGGATTTGTGAGAATCTACTGAATCTACTGGTACCTTGTTTCCCATGTAACAATAAGAAATATACTCAAAACCTGGATTAATCTTTTTAGTCACATAGCACTACTATTATTCTGAACACTACTGTATATGCAGACAAAAAACAAAAACACACACACACACAGACAAAAAACAAAAACACACACACACACACACAGACAAAAAACAAAAACACACACACACACACAGACAAAAAACACCTCCCTCCATTTCTATTTCTTGTCCATATGACTCAAAGCCAATGACAGTTTTTATTTTGATCCATAGTCCCGAACAAACGAGGTGAGAGTTTGGACCAGATTTCTGATCAACACAAAACACAAACCTTGTATCTGTGTTTGTGATGTGGTTCTGACCATGTGCCCACTGCTCATCTTTCCTCTAAAATCTGTACCCTTTTTTTGTCTTCAAATTGAATGTAACCTTAATAAAGGAATAAAGAAAAAGTGTGTATCTTTTGTAACTACGAGGTCTATTAGAAAAGTATCCAACCTTATTATTTTTTCAAAAACCATATGGATTTGAATCACGTGTGATTGCGTCAGACAAGCTTGAACCCTCGTGCGCATGCGTGAGTTTTTCCACACCTGTCGGTTGCGTCATTCGCCTGTGAGCAGGCTTTGAGTTAGGAGTGGTCCAGCCCCCTCATCGTTGTTTCATTGCCAGGAAATGGTGGAATGATTTGGGCTTTTTTTTCCATCAGAATTTTTTCAGAAACAGAGACTGGCAGCTGGAAACCATTAGAAAAAATTATCTGGCTTTCGGTGAAAATGTTACGGGCTCCGCTCCTCTTTCCATGATAAAAACTCCTGTAACAGTGGAATGTGCCATTCATTTCCAAACTGGACGCTGTGTTTTATCCGGAACGTCGTCTGATCCACAGAACCATCCATTTAGAAATGATCCGGTGGTTTGTGGCTCTCGATGGCGGCACGGAGCGCGGCGCGCCGAGCGTCCTTAAAGCTGTAGTAACAGTCCTTATTCTCTGTGAAGCCCGTACAATTTTCACCAAAAGCCAGATAAATTTTTCGAATGGTTTCCAGCTGCCAGTCTCTAACAGTTTCTGAAAAAAATCTGATGGAAAAAACCCCACTCCTCACTCAAAGCCTGCTCACAGGCGAATGACGCAACCGACAGGCGTGGAAAAACTCACACATGCGCACGAGGGTTCAAGCTTGTCTGACGCAATCACGTGATTCAAACCCATATGGTTTTTTAAAAAAATAATAAGGTCGGATACTTTACTAATAGACCTCGTACAAAAGTGGTTTATACTGTTTTGGGTTAGAAGGAAAAAGTGGCTTATTGTGTGCTATATTTTAAAGCCAAATTCTCCAAAATTATACAAAATGACCTTCATAACCAGCAGGAGACCAACGATGTGGGCTGTGAATTTTTGATGCCACACCCTATAACACTGAATTTATTTAATATTTTTCTGGTGTCTGTTTTTGTTTCGGCACTTTCTTCTCACAGCCGCCTGCTCCTTCAGACCAGTGGACGGTTCATTTGGATGACAATAAGGTTGTAGCTCGTTGTCTATCTTTCTGAGGTTGCAATCTAGTGGCCTTTGTTTTTCTAGAATGTTCTCTTGAGATTTATTGAGCTGTGAACTTCAAATCTGCAGTGTGAAACACAGCTGACCTCTGATCTCTCAGAGGTCACTGCAGTGACAGTCGATTTTGTCTTGTTTCCAGCTACACATAACTAACTAAATACATTTGGGTGACTGCAGCAGAGCTGGACTCTGATGATAAAAAGAGAGTCAATGTGTCAAAAGTTTATGTTGATATTTTGCACACTTTTCTGATGTTTGAGGATGATGAAATCATTTGTCAAGATGATAATGCATCTTGCCATAGAGCAAAAACTGTGAAAACATTCCTTGCAAAAAGACACATAGGGTCAATTTCATGACATAGGGTTAATGTCAATGAGCAGATGTGATTTGATGCAGGTGTTAATTTGGGGGATGGAAATTTACAGGGTGATTCCATAATTTATTCCTCAGAATTGAGTGAGTCCATATTTTTTTCCTCTGCTTGGTCTAAAAAAGTAACCGTTACTAACTGCCACAATCTTTTTTCCTGATTTCTTATAGTGTTTCTTAAAGCCAGAAAGTTGCCATTTGAAATGACTTTAGTTTTGTGTCATGTCTGTGATCTGCTTTTTTCTACAAAATTAAACAACTGAATGAACATCCTCCGAGGCCGGTGATTCCAGAATTTTTGCCAGGGGTTGTAATAATAATAATGAAAGATTAAAGTGAATGATTGGAAATGTGCATGCAGATGCACATGGAGTGATACATTTTATTCATCAACTAATATTCATCATTTTCAGCAATTTATTACTTTTCATTTATATAGCGCCAAATCACAGCAGAGTTGCCTCAACTTCCGCCAACAAAGTTGGAGGTGGTTCTGTTTTCAGCCGGTTGTTTGTTTGTTTGTGAACAGCCTCTAATCCACAGTTTTTCATATATCTTTATGAAATTTTTACTGAAGATTCATATCCTGATAGACAAGAACCGATTAAATTTTCAAAGTCATAGGTCAATTTATGGAAAAATCTCTACCTTTAACATCAAACAAATTTAAAAAAATTCATAACTCTGCCAAAAAAAAAAATCACGTTTCTTTCATATTTGAGAACGTTATGTAGTTGTAGGATGGTATCCTGTATCGACTGAAAGTTTGTTCCAGATCTCATCCAGATTACAGATTTTGTGGCCATTTAAATTTAACATTGAAAATCCCATTTAATGTATATTTGACATTATATCTTAATCAAAGTGCCTCAATCACTCTCATATTTCTGTTCTGGATTTACCGACACCATGAAAATTGGATGGAGATTCCAATTTTATGCCTGTTTGTCTTCCAGTTATCAGTCAGAAACCAAGTGCCAAAAAGCAACGAGAAACTGTGCACCGCAGAGAAAACTAATGTCGTGTAAAAATGATCTGAAAAAGAATTCAGAAACTGAAAAAGTAAAATAAAAAACCTGACACCACCACAAAAAACCTTTGATTCAAGTGCATGAAGTAAATACAATCCTCCAGACATTTGATCACATCTAATTTATCTTATGAAATGTCACTTTTAACAGGACTTTGACCTTGAAGTTTTTCCAAGGTGAAATTTATGGACTTTGAAACTGGTGTCGGCGGAGGTTTGCGCTCTGCGAGCGCGGTGCTCTAGTTTTTCTTGCTTCCTCCCTACTAAAAAACTCCATCAGTTTGTCAGTGGGCGTGGTTTTTGATTGACATTTTGGGCAGAATGAAGGGTAAAACACATTCTAATCCAATTACATTTGTTCCGCAAATCTGATTGGTTAATCATGTGAAATTTCAGACCATAAAATATCACATTGACGGTGGCAAAATATTTGACTGTTTCACATTTGATGTGTTACTCCGCGCCCTGACCACGTTGCTACACAGATGTCAATAATGGCGCCGTCAGTTGAGAGCGAGAGAAACTGGTGGAGCGACGATTCCGAAATGTGCGGATTTAATCCATCATACAAAAGTATTGATGTGGATTCTGATACAGAATGACTCAATGCAGCTGATCAGATGGAGAAATCTGTGGCTCAGCTCACAGAATTTGCAGTTTGGCATGAAGACGCTGTTGCTACGGTAAGCTTCGCCGATCAAATTACTTACAGAAAATGGGAATAATCCCCTTGTGTCTGATGATTTGTGGACGTTGATGCTGGTTTTTATGGTCGCAAAACTCAATTTGCGACCATAAAGTCCAGCACGAATGTCCACAAATCATCAGACAGTTATTCCCTAACTTATCACCTCTTGGTTTTTGTCACTTCCCTCGTAACTCACGGGTTTAACAGAAAGTCCAAAGACTTGTCTCAACACTCAATTAAAATCCTTCGTTCAGTCCACTTTGAGTCCTCACCTCCAAATCCCGGCCTCATGGTGAAGTCGTGGTCATCTATGCGGAGCAGCTGCTCGGACCTCATCGCCCAAACCTTTGTGATGTCTGGACTTCTCTTGGCTAACGGGCTGGAGGAGATCGGAGGAGAGTTAATGTCTGAAAAACCTCCTATGACATTTGAAAGTCAAAGACTGTGATGTCACATTCTGAAGGCATCCACGAAAGAGAAAAAGACATCAAAACATCATGTCTGCCGTCCATGAAGAATATATGTAACAAGGTCACGTTTTACTGCAAACAGCTGGAAACACGACAGTTTGATTCATTACTGCTGCACTGTGCTAAACGCAGTGACAGACGCTACCACTGTGTTTATGTGGATAAGAGAGATTTGTCTCCTCAGAGAAACACACACACGTCTGCTGTGGAGTGTTATAATTTATTATGGTCCATTACATCACTTTATAATGTGTAACGGTGTGTAGTGGTGTGTTACGGTGTGCAGTGGTGTGTAGTGGTGTGTAGTGGTGTGTTACGGTGTGTAGTGGTGTGTTACGGTGTGTAGTGGTGTGTTACGGTGTGTAGTGGTGTGTAACGGTGCGTAGTGGTGTGTAACGGTGTGTTACGGTGTGTAGTGGTGTGTTACGGTGTGTAGTGGTGTGTAACGGTGCGTAGTGGTGTGTTACGGTGCGTAGTGGTGTGTAACGGTGTGTAGTGGTGTGTTACGGTGTGTAGTGGTGTGTTACGGTGTGTAGTGGTGTGTTACGGTGTGTAGTGGTGTGTTACGGTGTGTAGTGGTGTGTAACGGTGTGTAGTGGTGTGTTACGGTGTGTAGTGGTGTGTAACGGTGTGTAGTGGTGTGTTACGGTGTGTAGTGGTGTGTAACGGTGTGTAGTGGTGTGTTACGGTGTGCAGTGGTGTGTTACGGTGTGTAGTGGTGTGTTACGGTGCGTAGTGGTGTGTTACGGTGCGTAGTGGTGTGTAACGGTGTGTAGTGGTGTGTAACGGTGTGTAGTGGTGTGTTACGGTGTGCAGTGGTGTGTTACGGTGTGCAGTGGTGTGTTACGGTGCGTAGTGGTGTGTTACGGTGCGTAGTGGTGTGTTACGGTGCGTAGTGGTGTGTTACGGTGTGTAGTGGTGTGTTACGGTGTGTAGTGGTGTGTTACGGTGTGTAGTGGTGTGTTACGGTGTGTAGTGGTGTGTTACGGTGTGTAGTGGTGTGTTACGGTGTGTAGTGGTGTGTTACGGTGTGTAGTGGTGTGTAACGGTGTGTAGTGGTGTGTAACGGTGTGTAGTGGTGTGTTACGGTGTGTAGTGGTGTGTTACGGTGTGTAGTGGTGTGTAGTGGTGTGTAACGGTGTGTAGTGGTGTGTAACGGTGTGTAGTGGTGTGTTACGGTGCGTAGTGGTGTGTAACGGTGTGTAGTGGTGTGTTACGGTGTGTAGTGGTGTGTTACGGTGCGTAGTGGTGTGTTACGGTGCGTAGTGGTGTGTTACGGTGTGCAGTGGTGTGTTACGGTGTGTAGTGGTGTGTTACGGTGCGTAGTGGTGTGTTACGGTGCGTAGTGGTGTGTTACGGTGCGTAGTGGTGTGTTACGGTGCGTAGTGGTGTGTTACGGTGTGTAGTGGTGTGTTACGGTGTGTAGTGGTGTGTTACGGTGTGTAGTGGTGTGTTACGGTGTGTAGTGGTGTGTAGTGGTGTGTAACGGTGTGTAGTGGTGTGTAACGGTGTGTAGTGGTGTGTTACGGTGTGTAGTGGTGTGTAGTGGTGTGTAACGGTGTGTAGTGGTGTGTAACGGTGTGTAGTGGTGTGTTACGGTGCGTAGTGGTGTGTAACGGTGTGTAGTGGTGTGTTACGGTGTGTAGTGGTGTGTTACGGTGTGTAGTGGTGTGTAGTGGTGTGTAACGGTGTGTAGTGGTGTGTAACGGTGTGTAGTGGTGTGTTACGGTGCGTAGTGGTGTGTAACGGTGTGTAGTGGTGTGTTACGGTGTGTAGTGGTGTGTTACGGTGTGTAGTGGTGTGTTACGGTGTGTAGTGGTGTGTTACGGTGTGTAGTGGTGTGTTACGGTGTGTAGTGGTGTGTTACGGTGTGTAGTGGTGTGTAACGGTGTGTAGTGGTGTGATGTAGTTTCTTGTCTTAAAGTGAGTTGATTCAGATAATCTGCTGAACCTCCTAATTCAGAGGGATGAGAACAGATTACGTTCAAACAGCTCGACGTCCAGACTTGATATGTCAAACAATAGTGTGATTCAAATGTCCAGCGAGCTGCAGATTTTAATCCTCTGATCTTAAAAACTTGTTCAGTTGTAAATGTGTGTGTTTGTCATTTTACTTTGTTTTTGTGTATTTTTGTGAATTAATGTGTTCATTTATTCTGAACGATTAAACCGTTTTACTGCTGCACCGATTGTCTCGGTGGTTTGTCTCTGTTAAGTTAAAGATATCGGACAGATAATGTAACACAGACGTCTTCAAAATAAGGTTTCTTTGAATAGGAAGCTGTGACACATTGTGATGTTGTGACCTCGTTTCTTTGTAAGTGTGTTTGTAGAACGTTAATCTGCCGTGTGCTCCGTTAAATCCTGGAGGAAGATCTTAATCTTTAAGAGTGTCCTCATTTGTCCAAAGGTACCGAAACAGGAGCTTTTCCACACAGCTCCTTAAAAAAGGAAATATATAGATTTTTAATGTTGTTCACTGTGATATTTGACCTTTAAAGTTGACCCTGACATTCAGTCACACTCTAATTTACACAGCCTACAAAACCTGCTCATCCTTTGGGCTTTTACATGGTTTTTTTTAACATCAGTTCAAAAATAAGAGGATTTTTAAAATTTACATAGAAAAAAATATGCTTCTTAATTATAAACTGAAATAAAATATTTACAGCACAATCTGAATCAAATTAAACAAATATAAAACACAAAACAATGATTGGATAATTAATATATCTAAACATCACTTTTACAGCCTGCTGTCTGCAGATAAGTCGATGGTGTTCAGTTAATTGAAATACACCGAACAAAAATAGAAACAGGTTTTGTTTTTGCTCCCATTTTTCATGAGCTGAACTCAAAGAACTAAAACATTTTCTATGTACACAAACCTATTTCTCTCAATATTTGTTGACAAATCTGTGTTCATAAGCACTTCTCCTTGGCCGAGGAGAAGTGCTCGGTATATGTCACACATCACAGGTGTGACATATCAAGATGCTGATTAGACAGCATGATTATTGCACAGGTGTGCCTTAGGCTGGCCACAGTTAAAGGACACTCTGAAATGTTCAGTTTTATCACACAGCACAATGACACAGATGTCACAAGTTTTGAGGTGGTGTGCAGTCGGCATGCTGACTGCAGGAATATCCACCAGAGCTGGTGCCTGTGAACTGAATGTTCATTTCTCTGCCAAAGGTGTTTCATAGAATTTGGCAGTACATCCAACCAGCTTCACCACCGCAGACCACATGTCACCACACCAGCCCAGGACCTCCACATCCAGCATGTTCACCTCCAGGATGGTCTGAGACCTGGACAGCTGCTGCAACAGTCAATTTGCAGAACCAAAGAATTTCTGCAGAAACCGTCTCAGGGGAGCTCATCTGCATGCTCATCATCCTCATCGGGGTCTCGACCTGACTGCAGTTTGTCGTCATAACCGACTTCAGTGGGCAAATGCTCACATTTAATTGCGTCTGGCTGCTGACCAACTCTATGTGAAGCAGACGTGTTGCACTGCGTGAGGCCAGTGGTGATCAACACCCGATACTGACTGGTTTTCTTAAACCCCCCCCCCCCCCCCCCCCCCCCACACACACACAATAAAGCAAAAGTTCACATTTCAGAGTGGCCTTTTATTGTGGCCAGCCTCAGGCACACCTGTGCAGTAATGATGCTGTCTAATCAGCATCTTGATACAGTGGCTTGCAAAAGTATTTGGCCCCTTGGTATTTCACGCTTTTTAATTTGTTTATGGCATTTCAAATACAAAAAGTAAATCAGGCTTCTCAATATAAACATTTCTAAAATTATCTTCCTTGGGCTCAATGTGAAAGCAAATCTCTACAACTTGACATAAATTAATTAAAAATATAAAAGCCAAGATGATGGGTTGCATAAGTAATCAGCCACTTTTGATATAATACCTGTAAATAATCAGTTTAATTGCCAGTTTTCTTCAGACAAGTCAGGGGATGGATACATGAACATGTCCAAGTTGAGAAGCCTGATTTACTTTTTGTATTTGAAATGCCATAAACAAATTAAAATGTGTGAAATACCAAGGGGGTGAATACTTCTGCAAGCCACTGTACATCACACCTTGGAGGTGGGATGGATTATCTTGGAAAAGGAGAAGTGCTCACTAACCGATTTACACAGATTTGTGAACAATAATTGAGAGAAATGGGTCTTTTGTGTACATAGAAAATGTTTTAGCTCTTTGAGTTCAGCTCATGAAAAATGGGAGCAAAAACAAAAGTGTTGCGTTTATATTTTTGTTCCGTGTTTATAAAGATTAGGACACGGTGAATGTGTCCAGAGCAGGTTGTCCCCAAACTGACTGAGTGTGCATGAAGGGGAGGAGTGAGGGATGCCACAGAGACACAAAGACACCACAACACTGAGAGACCATGACACAGAGACACCACGATACCGAAAGTCCTCGACACTGAGACACCACGACACGGAGACACCATGACACCGAGAGACCACGACACGGAGACACCATGACACCGAGAGACCACGACACGGAGACACCATGACACGGAGACACCACAACACCGAGACATCACGATACTGAGACATCACAACACCGAGACACCACAACACGGAGACATCACGATACTGAGACATCATGACACCGAGACACCATGACACAGAGACACAGACACCACAACATGGAGACACCACGACACGGAGACACCATGACACGGAGACACCACGACACGGAGACACCACGACACAGAGACACCATGACACAGAGACATCATGACACCACAACATGGAGACACCACGACATGGAGACACCACGACACGGAGACACCACGACACGGAGACATCACGATACTGAGACATCATGACACAGAGACATCATGACACAGAGACACAGACACCACAACATGGAGACACCACGACACGGAGACATCACGATACTGAGACATCACGATACTGAGACATCATGACACAGAGACACCATGACACAGAGACATAACACCGAGACACAGACACCACAACATGGAGACACCACGACACGGAGACATCACGATACTGAGACATCATGACACAGAGACACCATGACACAGAGAGACCATGACACAGAGAGACCATGACACAGAGACACCACGATACCATGACATGGAGACACCATGACACCGAGAGACCACGACACAGAGACACCATGACACCAAGAGACCATGACACAGAGACACAGACACCACAACATGGAGACACCATGACACGGAGACACCACAACACTGAGACATCACGATACTGAGACATCATGACACCGAGACACAGAGACACCACGACACGGAGACATCACGATACTGAGACATCATGACACCGAGACACAGAGACATCACGATACTGAGACATCATGACACGGAGACACCATGACACAGAGACACCATGACACAGAGACACCAAGACACAGAGACACCAAGACACCACAACATGGAGACACCACGACACGGAGACACCACGACATGGAGACATCATGACACGGAGACACCATGACACAGAGACACCACAACACCACGACATGGAGACACCATGACACCGAGAGACCACGACACAGAGACACCATGACACGGAGACACCACGACATGGAGACACCATGACACCAAGAGACCATGACACAGAGACACCATGACACAGAGACACCACGATACCACGACATGGAGACACCATGACACCGAGAGACCACGACACAGAGACACAGACACCACAACATGGAGACACCACGACATGGAGACACCACGACATGGAGACACCATGACACAGAGACACAGACACCACAACATGGAGACACCACGACACGGAGACACCACGACATGGAGACATCACGATACTGAGACATCATGACACCGAGACACCATGACACAGAGAGACCACAACACAGAGACACCATGACACCGAGAGACCACGACACAGAGACACCATGACACGGAGACACCACAACACCGAGACACCATCACACGGAGACACCACAACACCGAGACATCACGATACTGAGACATCATGACACTGAGACACAGAGACACCATGACACGGAGACACCACGACACTGAGACATCATGACACCGAGACACCATGACACTGAGACACCATGACACCGAGACACAGACACCACAACATGGAGACACCACGACACGGAGACACCACGACAGTGAGACATCATGACACGGAGACACAGAGACACCACGACACTGAGAGACCATGACATGGAGACACCACGACATGGAGACATCACGATACTGAGACATCATGACACGGAGACACCACAACATGGAGACATCACGATACTGAGACATCATGACACGGAGACACCACAACATGGAGACATCACAATACTGAGACACCACGACACCGAGAGACCACGACATGGAGACACCACAACGCCGAGACATCACGATACTGAGACACCATGATACCAAGTGATCATGACATCAAACGGTGGATAAACATATTTGTCCCGCAGAGAGAAAATAAACAAAAACCTCGTACCTGCTTATCTTCCTTCCGGATCCTTCCATTACTGGCAGCTCCCGCTTTGACCTCACAGGAAACAAAACCACAAGAAGTCAGAAAGTCAAAATCTGGGAAAAAAAAATGCTTAAAAATAAACAAAGAAACAAACAGTCATTGAGTTCTTGTGTTGAGTTCTTGTATGAAGCACCTTGAGGCAACTTTGTTGTGATTTGGTGTGATATAAATGAAATGAAATGAAATTTAATTCACACCCTGGTATCTTGGGATAAGCACCAGTCCAGTTCTAAACTGACAGAATGCTGTCCAAAAAAAAAAAAAGGCTCCTCCTCCAAAACAGTCATCTGTAGTCTTACACACCTCTCTGCAGCTTCTCTCCCCCTGCCATCCCCTCATTACCCCATCCCCGTAGAGACGGTGCCTGCTCCCAGACTACCAATAACCAGCAAAAATCTATTTAAGCATAAAAATTCAAAAAGAAAAAATAATATAGCACCTTCAACTGCACCACAGACTAAAACAGTTAAATGTGGTCTATTAAACATTAGGTCTCTCTCTTCTAAGTCCCTGTTAGTAAATGATATAATAATTGATCAACATATTGATTTATTCTGCCTTACAGAAACTTGGTTACAGCAGGATGAATATGTTAGTTTAAATGAGTCAACACCCCCGAGTCACACTAACTGTCAGAATGCTCGTAGCACGGGCCGAGGTGGAGGATTAGCAGCAATCTTCCATTCCAGCTTATTAATTAATCAAAAACCCAGACAGAGCTTTAATTAATTTGAAAGCTTGTCTCTTAGTCTTGTCCATCCAAATTGGAAGTCCCAAAAACCAGTTTTATTTGTTATTATCTATCGTCCACCTGGTCGTTACTGTGAGTTTCTCTGTGAATTTTCAGACCTTTTGTCTGACTTAGTGCTTAGCTCAGATAAGATAATTATAGTGGGCGATTTTAACATCCACACAGATGCTGAGAATGACAGCCTCAACACTGCATTTAATCTATTATTAGACTCTATTGGCTTTGCTCAAAAAGTAAATGAGTCCACCCACCACTTTAATCATATCTTAGATCTTGTTCTGACTTATGGTATGGAAATAGAAGACTTAACAGTATTCCCGGAAAACTCCCTTCTGTCTGATCATTTCTTAATAACATTTACATTTACTCTGATGGACTACCCAGCAGTGGGGAATAAGTTTCATTACACTAGAAGTCTTTCAGAAAGCGCTGTAACTAGGTTTAAGGATATGATTCCTTCTTTATGTTCTCTAATGCCATATACCAACACAGTGCAGAGTAGCTACCTAAACTCTGTAAGTGAGATAGAGTATCTCGTCAATAGTTTTACATCCTCATTGAAGACAACTTTGGATGCTGTAGCTCCTCTGAAAAAGAGAGCTTTAAATCAGAAGTGTCTGACTCCGTGGTATAACTCACAAACTCATAGCTTAAAACAGATAACCCGTAAGTTGGAGAGGAAATGGCGTCTCACTAATTTAGAAGATCTTCACTTAGCCTGGAAAAAGGGTCTGTTTCTCTATAAAAAAGCCCTCCGTAAAGCTAGGACATCTTTCTACTCATCACTAATTGAAGAAAATAAGAACAACCCCAGGTTTCTTTTCAGCACTGTAGCCAGGCTGACAAAGAGTCAGAGCTCTACTGAGCTGAGTATTCCATTAACTTTAACTAGTAATGACTTCATGACTTTCTTTGCTAACAAAATTTTAACTATTAGAGAAAAAATTACTCATAACCATCCCAAAGACGTATCGTTATCTTTGGCTGCTTTCAGTGATGCCGGTATTTGGTTAGACTCTTTCTCTCCAATTGTTCTGTCTGAGTTATTTTCATTAGTTACTTCATCCAAACCATCAACATGTTTATTAGACCCCATTCCTACCAGGCTGCTCAAGGAAGCCCTACCATTATTTAATGCTTCGATCTTAAATATGATCAATCTATCTTTATTAGTTGGCTATGTACCACAGGCTTTTAAGGTGGCAGTAATTAAACCATTACTTAAAAAGCCATCACTTGACCCAGCTATCTTAGCTAATTATAGGCCAATCTCCAACCTTCCTTTTCTCTCAAAAATTCTTGAAAGGGTAGTTGTAAAACAGCTAACTGATCATCTGCAGAGGAATGGTCTATTTGAAGAGTTTCAGTCAGGTTTTAGAATTCATCATAGTACAGAAACAGCATTAGTGAAGGTTACAAATGATCTTCTTATGGCCTCAGACAGTGGACTCATCTCTGTGCTTGTTCTGTTAGACCTCAGTGCTGCTTTTGATACTGTTGACCATAAAATTTTATTACAGAGATTAGAGCATGCAATAGGTATTAAAGGCACTGCGCTGCGGTGGTTTGAATCATATTTGTCTAATAGATTACAATTTGTTGATGTAAATGGGGAATCTTCTTCACAGACTAAAGTTAATTATGGAGTTCCACAAGGTTCTGTGCTAGGACCAATTTCATTCACTTTATACTTTAAAGCACCTTGGGGCAACTGTTTGTTGTGATTTGGCGCTATATAAAAAAAAATTGATTGATTGATTGATTTATACATGCTTCCCTTAGGCAGTATTATTAGACGTATTGCTTAAATTTTCATTGTTACGCAGATGATACCCAGCTTTATCTATCCATGAAGCCAGAGGACACACACCAATTAGCTAAACTGCAGGATTGTCTTACAGACATAAAGACATGGATGACCTCTAATTTCCTGCTTTTAAACTCAGATAAAACTGAAGTTATTGTACTTGGCCCCACAAATCTTAGAAACATGGTGTCTAACCAGATCCTTACTCTGGATGGCATTACCCTGACCTCTAGTAATACTGTGAGAAATCTTGGAGTCATTTTTGATCAGGATATGTCATTCAAAGCGCATATTAAACAAATATGTAGGACTGCTTTTTTGCATTTACGCAATATCTCTAAAATCAGAAAGGTCTTGTCTCAGAGTGATGCTGAAAAACTAATTCATGCATTTATTTCCTCTAGGCTGGACTATTGTAATTCATTATTATCAGGTTGTCCTAAAAGTTCCCTAAAAAGCCTTCAGTTAATTCAAAATGCTGCAGCTAGAGTACTGACGGGGACTAGAAGGAGAGAGCATATCTCACCCATATTGGCCTCTCTTCATTGGCTTCCTGTTAATTCCAGAATAGAATTTAAAATTCTTCTTCTTACTTATAAGGTTTTGAATAATCAGGTCCCATCTTATCTTAGGGACCTCGTAGTACCATATTACCCCATTAGAGCGCTTCGCTCTCAGACTGCGGGCTTACTTGTAGTTCCTAGGGTTTGTAAGAGTAGAATGGGAGGCAGAGCCTTCAGCTTTCAGGCTCCTCTCCTGTGGAACCAGCTCCCAATTCAGATCAGGGAGACAGACACCCTCTCTACTTTTAAGATTAGGCTTAAAACTTTCCTTTTTGCTAAAGCTTATAGTTAGGGCTGGATCAGGTGACCCTGAACCATCCCTTAGTTATGCTGCTATAGACGTAGACTGCTGGGGGGTTCCCATGATGCACTGTTTCTCTTTTTGCTCTGTATGCACCACTCTGCATTTAATCATTAGTGATCGATCTCTGCTCCCCTCCACAGCATGTCTTTTTCCTGATTCTCTCCCCTCAGCCCCAACCAGTCCCAGCAGAAGACTGAGCCTGGTTCTGCTGGAGGTTTCTTCCTGTTAAAAGGGAGTTTTTCCTTCCCACTGTAGCCAAGTGCTTGCTCACAGGGGGTCGTTTTGACCGTTGGGGTTTTACATAATTATTGTATGGCCTTGCCTTACAATATAAAGCGCCTTGGGGCAACTGTTTGTTGTGATTTGGCGCTATATAAAAAAATTGATTGATTGATTGATCTTTAAGATCAACTAAAGTTGGCAGCTGAACTCATGGACGCAGGGGAAAACAAACAAACAAACAAACATCTTTCTGGTCAGATGAGACAAAAACTGAGTTGTTTGGCCAAAATGATCTGAGGTACATTTGAGGAGTAAAGATGAGACATTCAACTCCAAGAACCCTGAACCAGCAAGGTGCTGGTACCATGAGGCTCTGGGACTGTTTTACAGGAACTGTTCCACAAAGTGGATGAAATCATGAAGGAGGATGAGCTCAGAATTCTTCAGCAAAACCTCAAACCATCAGGTTCTGTAAAGAATAAATGAAAATATGCTATTTTACTTATAATTAGCTTTGCATGTTAACAATGCTAAAAGTTACCAAACTGAATAAAAGGTTTTGTGTTAATTATTTACAAAAAGTACCAAATGTTTAGAAGTATGTACATCATGCAGGTTTAAATGAACTAGATATTGTATTGAATGAATGAAGTTGAATAGAGTGTATACTTGTGCCATAATGTGTTTAAGGGTTTTATCATGATGTCAAATGAATGAAAATGTGTATGTCTATGCTTTGACAGGTGTTCTACTGATTTATGATGGTTTTGAAATGATATAATATTATACAGTTTGATTAATGATTGAAATATGTGCTTATGATGAATTGTATTGAACATGTTAAACTGCTGACAGGTGTGTTGACTCTCAAATCAGTAGTGTTTTGGTTTAAGGTTTTCATAAATAACATATGCTTAAGTCGGGTGTAACATGTTGGTTTAAAACATGTCAGACATTGACCATTTTAATAACGTCATGACTAATGCCTGACATGATGTTTCATATGTTTAAAGGTCATGAGGTCAAGATGTTTACTGCAAATAATGTTGTTTTTGCCTCTGTTTATAATCATATGGTTTGTACATTTATGTTTGAACTATGCTGATCAATAATGTACAGTTGAATGACTGTATTGTTCAAAATTAATTGCTGCTTCTGCATTCTGTAAAATGTGAGTGATTTCATACTTTGACTGTGAAAGAACTTTGCTTCCACAGGAGAGAACAATGACTGGATTATTTGTTATCGGGGAGGCAACCTCGAAAGTGTCTGTAGACACACAATAACACCACTGAACTGAACACATGGACCTGTTCTCATACGGAGCTGAAAACAAGAAAACAGTGCACAACGTTGGACGATTAAGGATTAACAGCAATGCCTGCTTTATTCCATGGAGTTACATGTTTTGTGCTGAGACTGCAGACGTGTGGGACTGCAGCGCCCCGCCCGGACAGATTTCTGAACTGCAAGCTTAAAAAAACTGAGAAGAAATGTGTTCTTTTTGCTGCACATGCTGTGGGTATCGGTTTTGTGGCATTATTAAAGATGTGTATGCATTCTGAACCCTTTTTTCTGCAAAGATAAATGATTTTTGACGACTGATCTGCTCTGCTGTTTTAATAAACCTGGGAGGATTAACTTGAATTCAAATTATTGTTGTCTGTGTATTCTATTTGCACGGACTCACGAGGAGAAACCTGAGATTTTCTATGTTTTGAGTAAAGGTTATTTTTGTAGTTTTTTTCCCCCCAACAGTTCCAAGAGAACAATGACCCCAAACACACATCACAGCTGGCTGTGGATTAAACAGGTGAACATCCAAGCCAAAGTCCTGACCACAGAGACCTTCAAAAACACCTGGACTTTGCTTCAAATCTGGGTCCATGCCAGCACTGCAAAAAAGTGGTGTCGAAAAACAAGATAAAGACCCTAAATCTGATGGAAAAGGTCCTCAAAACTAGTGAACTTATCTGCTCATGCAGCAAGATAATTTCACTTGACAAGACTCTTGAATTGATTGTTAAATCTAGAAATAAGCATATTGAACACTTAAAATAAGAAATTAACTCTTAAAACAAGATCAATTATCTAAGACTTCGAAATTGAAGCTGTGTTTTTTTCTGGGTAAAAACCTAATAATTTTCAGAGAGGAAATGCACTGACATTTAGAGTGCAAGAAGAACCAAATCTCATCAACACCCTCTCACGCACAACCTTTTCACTTTAATGTTGCTCTGTGCCAAACATTCTTCTAGCTGTCAGATATATTCTGGATCAGATTTGAAATTTAATCACTTGTTTCCCAGAACATTATCTGTCTGCTCATCAAATGTTATTGAAATCCATTTAATAGTTTTTGAGTTATTCAACTAAGAACAGAAACACCCATGAAAACATTACCACCTTTATAATCTGAAGAAAAAAAAAATCATTCAACTTTTTCTTTTTTTAATCATTTCAAATCAACTTTTTTATATATAGAAAAACATCTGCTAATTATCTGAAATCTTACAAATGACTCAAAGGAGAAATGCCTCATATATATTTTAAGGGTATATTTAACTACGTCAAATAAGTTAAGATACTGAAGCCCAAATTTTTCCTGACCACACGTGGTGGAAAAATGTGGAACATTTGTTTTACATTTGTGGTTTACTAAAAATGGAATTTAATTGCAGGCCTCTTTCTGCCTGGATAACCTTTTCTGAAAACCACAACAATAGCAATAATTCAGAAAGCGCATTAACATCCAGATTACATAACGCAGCAAGTGGTCACGTTTCAAACCAGCACCAGGTTCCCAATACAATATGACATTAAAACACTTTCTCACATACTTTCTCATCACAAACATCTGAAGCACAGACGATTTTTGTTTCCGCTTCTTGTCACATAAAAGAAAAGATGTTAAAAAATGACATTTTGTCCGTCACCTGAATTTTGTAGTTAGACAAATGGAAGAAGCTGCACCAACTTCAAACGTCATAAACAACATTAAAAAACGTCACAGAGAAAACTTTTTATTAGTGTCCTGATAGAAGCTAAACTCTTCTGGATTAAACTGTAAAAACTGAAGCAAACACGGAGGTCAGAGGTCATGACTTTTACTTTACAAAGTGAAACAGAAACTAAAATATATTCTAGCAGTTTGTAAAAGCATCAAGTGACCTTAAAAGAGCAAACATTTTCTTTGACCAACAACAAAGCAAAGAAAAAGTCAGTTATATTGAATTGATTGTGGGGTTTTTTTAAATGTTGGTGCCACAAAGTACTTTGAGTCTTTTCTCTGTTTCCCTTTTTCATGATGGACATTTTATCTCTTTTTGGGACTATAAACGACATTAATATTAACAAAAAGCTCTGAATTTATTCGGTTCTGCTCAGTGTCTTGCTCAGAGACACTTCGACCAACCAACAACCCCGCAGTTTTACCATCTGCGCTTCAAACTTTCACACCTTCGTGCGTTTTTACGCACGGGGTCCAGTCGGCGTGCGTGCGTGTGGACTGACCTGGCGTGCGCGTCCGTCCGGTCCGTCGGTCCTCTCGTCCGTCCGAAGGCACCGTCCATCCAAACCAGCAGCACGAGCACCACCGCGTCCGTGTGCATGATGTCCGGAGTCTCAGCCGCGCGCGACGCTCCGCAAATTTTCAGCGCACATTCTCCGCATGTTGTCTCCGCGCGCACTGTGAGCTCGCGCAGACGAAGCACTCCGTATTTAATCCCACCGAGGGAGGGAAGCAGTTTCTCCAACAAATCCTCTGCGTCAGATGGCGCGGATTTGCGCTTCGTGCGCTCATTAAACTCCGCACACCGTGCACGTTTTCCCACTTGGTTACGTCATCGACAGCGTGCACAGCGGGAGCAGCCTGAAGACACACCGAAGCTCTGGGAGTGAACACAGTGTCAGACTTAATGAAGCTCAGCTCCAGCAGAGCTTCACGGGATCTTTGAGTGAAACAGGACTTCTAAAGACCATCCCAGGTGTTTGTCTTCTGGGTCCGGGTGCTTCATCCCGGTTGTTTGCGTCTTCGAGGTCCGGGTGCTTCATCCCGGGTGTTTGCGTCTTCGGGGTCCGGGTGCTTCATCCCAGGTGTTTGCGTCTTCGGGGTCCGGGTGCTTCATCCCGGTTGTTTGCGTCTACGGGGTCCGGGTGCTTCATCCCGGTTGTTTGCTTCTTCTGGGTCCGGGTGCTTCATCCCGGTTGTTTGCGTCTACGGGGTGCGGGTGCTTCATCCCGGTTGTTTGCGTCTTCGAGGTCCGGGTGCTTCATCCCGGGTGTTTGCGTCTTCGGGGTCCGGGTGCTTCATCCCGGGTGTTTGCGTCTTCTGGGTCCGGGTGCTTCATCCCGGTTGTTTGCGTCTACGGGGTCCGGGTGCTTCATCCCGGTTGTTTGCTTCTTCTGGGTCCGGGTGCTTCATCCCGGTTGTTTGCGTCTTCGGGGTGCGGGTGCTTCATCCCGGTTGTTTGCGTCTTCGGGGTGCGGGTGCTTCATCCCGGTTGTTTGCGTCTTCGGGGTCCGGGTGCTTCATCCCGGGTGTTTGCGTCTTCGGGGTCCGGGTGCTTCATCCCGGGTGTTTGCGTCTTCGGGGTCCGGGTGCTTCATCCCGGGTGTTTGCGTCTTCGGGGTCCGGGTGCTTCATCCCGGGTGTTTGCGTCTTCGGGGTCCGGGTGCTTCATCCCGGGTGTTTGCGTCTTCGGGGTCCGGGTGCTTCATCCCGGTTGTTTGCTTCTTCTGGGTGCGGGTGCTTCATCCCGGTTGTTTGCGTCTACGGGGTCCGGGTGCTTCATCCCGGTTGTTTGCTTCTTCTGGGTCCGGGTGCTTCATCCCGGTTGTTTGCTTCTTCTGGGTCCGGGTGCTTCATCCCGGTTGTTTGCGTCTTCGGGGTGCGGGTGCTTCATCCCGGTTGTTTGCGTCTTCGGGGTGCGGGTGCTTCATCCCGGTTGTTTGCGTCTTCGGGGTCCGGGTGCTTCATCCCGGGTGTTTGCGTCTTCGGGGTCCGGGTGCTTCATCCCGGGTGTTTGCGTCTTCGGGGTCCGGGTGCTTCATCCCGGGTGTTTGCGTCTTCGGGGTCCGGGTGCTTCATCCCGGGTGTTTGCGTCTTCGGGGTCCGGGTGCTTCATCCCGGGTGTTTGCGTCTTCGGGGTCCGGGTGCTTCATCCCGGTTGTTTGCGTCTTCTGGGTCCGGGTGCTTCATCCCGGTTGTTTGCGTCTTCTGGGTCCGGGTGCTTCATCCCGGTTGTTTGCGTCTTCTGGGTCCGGGTGCTTCATCCCGGTTGTTTGCGTCTTCGAGGTCCGGGTGCTTCATCCCGGGTGTTTGCGTCTTCGGGGTCCGGGTGCTTCATCCCAGGTGTTTGCGTCTTCGGGGTCCGGGTGCTTCATCCCGGTTGTTTGCGTCTACGGGGTCCGGGTGCTTCATCCCGGTTGTTTGCTTCTTCTGGGTCCGGGTGCTTCATCCCGGTTGTTTGCGTCTACGGGGTGCGGGTGCTTCATCCCGGTTGTTTGCGTCTTCGGGGTGCGGGTGCTTCATCCCGGTTGTTTGCGTCTACGGGGTGCGGGTGCTTCATCCCGGTTGTTTGCGTCTTCGAGGTCCGGGTGCTTCATCCCGGGTGTTTGCGTCTTCGGGGTCCGGGTGCTTCATCCCAGGTGTTTGCGTCTTCGGGGTCCGGGTGCTTCATCCCGGTTGTTTGCGTCTACGGGGTCCGGGTGCTTCATCCCGGTTGTTTGCTTCTTCTGGGTCCGGGTGCTTCATCCCGGTTGTTTGCGTCTTCGGGGTGCGGGTGCTTCATCCCGGTTGTTTGCGTCTTCGGGGTGCGGGTGCTTCATCCCGGTTGTTTGCGTCTTCGGGGTCCGGGTGCTTCATCCCGGTGTTTGCGTCTTCGGGGTCCGGGTGCTTCATCCCGGGTGTTTGCGTCTTCGGGGTCCGGGTGCTTCATCCCGGGTGTTTGCGTCTTCGGGGTCCGGGTGCTTCATCCCGGTTGTTTGCTTCTTCTGGGTGCGGGTGCTTCATCCCGGTTGTTTGCGTCTACGGGGTCCGGGTGCTTCATCCCGGTTGTTTGCTTCTTCTGGGTCCGGGTGCTTCATCCCGGTTGTTTGCTTCTTCTGGGTCCGGGTGCTTCATCCCGGTTGTTTGCGTCTTCGGGGTGCGGGTGCTTCATCCCGTTGTTTGCGTCTTCGGGGTGCGGGTGCTTCATCCCGGTTGTTTGCGTCTTCGGGGTCCGGGTGCTTCATCCCGGTGTTTGCGTCTTCGGGGTCCGGGTGCTTCATCCCGGGTGTTTGCGTCTTCGGGGTCCGGGTGCTTCATCCCGGGTGTTTGCGTCTTCGGGGTCCGGGTGCTTCATCCCGGGTGTTTGCGTCTTCGGGGTCCGGGTGCTTCATCCCGGGTGTTTGCGTCTTCGGGGTCCGGGTGCTTCATCCCGGGTGTTTGCGTCTTCGGGGTCCGGGTGCTTCATCCCGGTTGTTTGCGTCTTCTGGGTCCGGGTGCTTCATCCCGGTTGTTTGCGTCTTCTGGGTCCGGGTGCTTCATCCCGGTTGTTTGCGTCTTCTGGGTCCGGGTGCTTCATCCCGGTTGTTTGCGTCTTCGAGGTCCGGGTGCTTCATCCCGGGTGTTTGCGTCTTCGGGGTCCGGGTGCTTCATCCCGGGTGTTTGCGTCTTCGGGGTCCGGGTGCTTCATCCCGGTTGTTTGCGTCTACGGGGTCCGGGTGCTTCATCCCGGTTGTTTGCTTCTTCTGGGTCCGGGTGCTTCATCCCGGTTGTTTGCGTCTACGGGGTGCGGGTGCTTCATCCCGGTTGTTTGCGTCTTCGGGGTGCGGGTGCTTCATCCCGGTTGTTTGCGTCTTCGGGGTGCGGGTGCTTCATCCCGGTTGTTTGCGTCTTCGGGGTCCGGGTGCTTCATCCGGGTGTTTGCGTCTTCGGGGTCCGGGTGCTTCATCCCGGGTGTTTGCGTCTTCGGGGTCCGGGTGCTTCATCCCGGGTGTTTGCGTCTTCGGGGTCCGGGTGCTTCATCCCGGGTGTTTGCGTCTTCGGGGTCCGGGTGCTTCATCCCGGGTGTTTGCGTCTTCGGGGTCCGGGTGCTTCATCCCGGGTGTTTGCGTCTTCGGGGTCCGGGTGCTTCATCCCGGGTGTTTGCGTCTTCGGGGTCCGGGTGCTTCATCCCGGTTGTTTGCTTCTTCTGGGTGCGGGTGCTTCATCCCGGTTGTTTGCGTCTACGGGGTCCGGGTGCTTCATCCCGGTTGTTTGCTTCTTCTGGGTGCGGGTGCTTCATCCCGGTTGTTTGCTTCTTCTGGGTCCGGGTGCTTCATCCCGGTTGTTTGCGTCTTCGGGGTGCGGGTGCTTCATCCCGGTTGTTTGCGTCTTCGGGGTCCGGGTGCTTCATCCCGGGTGTTTGCGTCTTCGGGGTCCGGGTGCTTCATCCCGGGTGTTTGCGTCTTCGGGGTCCGGGTGCTTCATCCCGGGTGTTTGCGTCTTCGGGGTCCGGGTGCTTCATCCCGGGTGTTTGCGTCTTCGGGGTCCGGGTGCTTCATCCCGGGTGTTTGCGTCTTCGGGGTCCGGGTGCTTCATCCCGGTGGTTTGCGTCTTCGGGGTCCGGGTGCTTCATCCCGGGTGTTTGCGTCTTCGGGGTCCGGGTGCTTCATCCCGGTTGTTTGCGTCTTCTGGGTCCGGGTGCTTCATCCCGGTTGTTTGCTTCTTCTGGGTCCGGGTGCTTCATCCCGGTTGTTTGCGTCTTCTGGGTCCGGGTGCTTCATCCCGGTTGTTTGCGTCTTCGGGGTCCGGGTGCTTCATCCCGGTTGTTTGCGTCTTCGGGGTCCGGGTGCTTCATCCCGGTTGTTTGCTTCTTCAGGGTCCAGGTGCTTCCTAATTGACTGTCTGGTTGTGGGACTTGAACCAGTGACCTTTGTCTCTGGAGATATTTGGTTTCTGGAAAATCAAGTCAAGTCTGGTCTGGGAGCACAGTGCTGCTCTTTGCTGCATCCACAACACCGTGGAACCACCTCGGGTCCTGGATTGTAACCATCCAGGCAGACGACAGGTCCTCCATTCTGGAGGATCAACTGATGCTTTCTGCTGGAGAACCAACATTCACTTTTTAATCCATGTAAAGAAAACAAAGAAACAGTTTTGACCTTTTTAATGTGACATCTGCAGTCTGCTCCTCCTCCTCTTTTGACCTTTGGTCACAGAGTCCGTCTTTCTGTCCGGGTCCGAGTTCCCCGCAGATGCTTTCTGTCGGATTAGTGGAACAGAGCTTTCATTTTTCCTCGCAGATTATTCTTCATATTTTTCATTGTTTGGACAGATTATATAACAACCTGGCAAAAGGAAGCACAGCAGCAGGACGGTCATCTGTCACTCAAAACGCCGAAACATAACTAGTTAACTTCAGCCCCTGTTTATTTATTTATTTACTTATTTCAAATGACATCTAATCAGATTTTCCTTTAGTGGAAATGACATTTTATGTTTTCAACATACCACCAGAGGATGAATCCGAATTGTTTGTTGACCTTTGACCTCTCTTACAGCCCCATCATCAGGATCAGGTTTGAAGTTCCTCCTGTCAGTAGACTCACACTAGCTGTCCTCTAGCACCACCTTCAGGGCAAATGCTCGCCTCACTCAACCCAGATAGAAGACAGAGAGAGATTTTAATAAATTATCTGGAGATATTCAGCAGACGATGAAATGTTAACGTTTCGTGGAGTCTCTGTTCTTGGAAGACGACCCTGAGGGCAAAAGGTCAAAATGTCACAAAACATTTAAAGTGTTTGATTGTTTGTTTGTTTGTTTTCTGAGCATGAGTTGCTACTGAAGCTGAAAAATTTTGGAATCAATCGTGCAAATTGATCTGCTGAACTGTCTGGCTGATGTCATTAGATCACATGATCACCTTGTTGGTTGGCAGGAAGGTGACTGGTTAGTGTAACTAGTAACTCATTAACTTTGTTCTTCAATATTTGGTGGTTTCACATTTAGCTTTTGGTTACACCAATCAGCATGTTTGGATATTTATACATCATTTTCCTAATGCGAGTTGTTCTCTATTTTTTGTTAATGACTCCACGGGTTCTAGAGTTCAACAGGTAGAGTTCTGAAGGTAGAGAGGCGGAGCCAACTGTCAGAACCACAGACCTGAACAAATGGACTGCATGTCTATTTTCTGTCCTTTTGTTTGCTTTGTGTTCATACGTATTTTTTTTTTTTTTTTTTATTTCTTTGTGTTCTGTGACTGCACACTCATCTTGTGTCTGGGGGTTGGGTCTGGGTGTGTGTTTTTTCCCTCGTCTTTGCCACGCCTCTTTCCTGAATGTTCCCTCACACCTGTTCCTAATTTCTCCCTCATTACCTGTTATTTAAGCCCTTAATTTTCCTCTCGTCTTCATCAGTTCGTCGTACTTTTGCGTCGTCGCTGCCAGCTTCTCTATAGTTCTTGTTTGTTGTTATTGCCACGGCCTGTTTTGAACCTTTTGCCTGTTTTTTGACCTTGAGTTTTGTCTTGGAAACCTCTGCAGAATTTGGCCTCCCTTCCTGTGTACCGACCTCTACCCATTTACAATCCCTGGCAAAAATTATGGAATCACCGGCCTCTGAGGATGTTCATTCAGCTGTTTAATTTGTAGAAAAAAAGCAGATCACAGACATGACACAAAACTAAAGTCATTTCAAATGGCAACTTTCTGGCTTTAAGAAACACTATAAGAAATCAGGAAAAATAATTGTGGCAGTCAGTAACGGTTACTTTTTTAGACCAAGCAGAGGGAAAAAAATATGGACTCACTCAATTCTGAGGAAAAAATTATGGGATCACCCTGTAAATTTTCATCCCCAAAACTAACACCTGCATCAAATCAGATCTGCTCGTTAGTCTGCATCTAAAAAGGAGTGATCACACCTTGGAGAGCTGTTGCACCAAGTGGACTGACATGAATCATGGCTCCAACACGAGAGTTGTCAATTGAAACAAAGGAGAGGATTATCAAACTCTTAAAAGAGGGTAAATCATCATGCAATGTTGCAAAAGATGTTGGTTGTTTACAGTCAGCTGTGTCTAAACTCTGGACCAAATACAAACATGGGAAGGTTGTTAAAGGCAAACATACTGGTAGACCAAGGAAGACATCAAAGAGTCAAGACAGAAAACTTAAAGCAATATGTCTCAAAAATCGAAAATGCACAACAAAACAAATGAGGAACGAATGGGAGGAAACTGGAGTCAACGTCTGTGACCGAACTGTAAGAAACCGCCTAAAGGAAAAGGGATTTACATACAGAAAAGCTAAACGAAAGCCATCATTAACACCTAAACAGAAAAAAAACAAGGTTACAATGGGCTAAGGAAAAGCAATCGTGGACTGTGGATGACTGGATGAAAGTCATATTCAGTGATGAATCTCGAATCTGCATTGGGCAAAGTGATGATGCTGGAAATTTTGTTTGGTGCCGTTCCAATGAGATTTATAAAGATGACTGCCTGAAGAGAACATGTAAATTTCCACAGTCATTGATGATATGGGGCTGCATGTCAGGTAAAGGCACTGGGGAGATGGCTGTCATTACATCATCAATAAATGTACAAGTTTACGTTGATATTTTGGACACTTTTCTTATCCCATCAATTGAAAGGATGTTTGGGGATGATGAAATCATTTTTCAAGATGATAATGCATCTTGCCATAGAGCAAAAACTGTGAAAACATTCCTTGCAAAAAGACACATAGGGTCAATGTCATGGCCTGCAAATAGTCCGGATCTTAATCCAATTGAAAATCTTTGGTGGAAGTTGAAGAAAATGGTCCATGACAAGGCTCCAACCTGCAAAGCTGATCTGGCAACAGCAATCAGAGAAAGTTGGAGCCAGATTGATGAAGAGTACTGTTTGTCACTCATTAAGTCCATGCCTCAGAGACTGCAAGCTGTTATAAAAGCCAGAGGTGGTGCAACAAAATGCTAGTGATGTGTTGGAGCGTTCTTTTGTTTTTCATGATTCCATAATTTATTCCTCAGAATTGAGTGATTCCATATTTTTTTCCCTCTGCTTGGTCTAAAAAAAGTAACCGTTACTGACTGCCACAATTTTTTTTCCTGATTTCTTTTAGTGTTTCTTAAAGCCAGAAAGTTGCCATTTGAAATGACTTTAGTTTTGTGTCATGTCTGTGATCTGCTTTTTTTCTACAAAATTAAATAACTGAATGAACATCCTCCGAGGCCGATGATTCCATAATTTTTGCCAGGGGTTGTACAATGTAACCACCTTTTCTCTGAGTTTGTGTTCTGCCTTTTTGTGCCCAAGTTCATGACAGAACAAACTGGCCAAAAATGGATGCAGTAGGCTCCACCCCAGTCCATGTTATGCTCTGCGCTCAGAGTCAGAAACTCTGCACAGCAGGAGACTTTGCAGAGGCTGTGCTCCAGGCTGAGGGACAGGTCCGGATTACGTGCACCTTAGACTCTCAGGTCGGCCTCCTTATGGAAGGCCTTGATAAAGATACATCAATTGTGGTGAGACCTGAGGCTGCTGTATATGGATGACTCCAGAAATTTTGCTCAGGTGGGAGGCTTCAACTGCAGGTATATTATTGTGTGTCTGTGGGGGGGGGGGGGGGGGGGGGGGGGTGTCTTGGGAAAAATGTCTGGAACATCCTGAAACCACTGACGACAGCTGGTGCTGAGGATTCATTGTGCCGCTGTGTTGCCAGGAGACCTTGTTACTAAGAGATACTCCACTCGTTTGAAATTACTGTAGACTTATTTTTTTTTCCATTATATATTCGACCTCCATTACTCTTAATATGAGTAAGCGGTTGAAGATGAGTGAGTCTTTATATTTGACCTTCAGGAATCTTCACATCTTGAAGCACGTGATGAAAATTCACAAGATGAAAGAACCCAGCAAACCTTATTCATGGAAAGACGATCTTCACAAAGCATGTTCAGGTCTTTCCACCCTTTATATCAATTGTTAATTACATATTTAGACATTTACGTATTTATTTATTGATTTATGAAGTGAGGCCTCATAACAGGTGATCAGTAAATGATCCCTGTCGGAATGATTCTGCTTCTGGAATCTACTTTCCATCTCTGTTCTTTCACTGTGGTCTTTGTGGGTGTTTTTTTATTCAAGCCCTTTAACTGATTCTCTTCTTCCAGAACAGTCTGATGTGGAGCGAGAACTTGTGCACGACCAGTTGAAGAAACTCCAGAGTTTCTCTGGATGCCTCAGGGCCCCTCATGGCCCCTCGGGGCTCCATGACCTGCTGGTGCAATTAACCTCTAATGAAGGGAAACTGGGGCTAAAAAAAGGTTTTATGTAATGGTCATGAAGCTGGCTGTCCATCAAGTGGACCAATCTTCCATCCACCAAATCCAGATTAATTGTACTTGTGTACGAGCGTGTGCGTGTACAGCTGGTAAATCTGTCGGTTGCCATGAGAACCTGACAGAGATTCTGATGATCAGTCTGACAGCTCGGAGGTTTTCAGCTTGATTATTTTTGAGTGTTTTAAGCACAGATCACACTCATGTTTTTATTTGTTTGTTTTTATTTGGTCAGCTGATGTCGCTGCAACTTGATTTTACCTCGGTCACACCAGTCTTTGCTGCCCTCTGCTGGACAAATTCAGGCAGACAGTATTGAGGAACACGTACACTGAAGAGCTGACAAAATATATGCACCCACCCACATGTGAGCTTGGCTCCTCTACCAGAGTTCTGGGAGTTTGGCGCAGTACCTTAGCTGTTCTGAGGACTCCACTCTTCTCGACAGACTCCTCTGATGTTGTTCCTGGAATTTTCTGGATCCAACTCCTACCGCTCTATTACCACTGGGACCACTTTGGACTTGACTTTCCACATCTGCCCCAGTTGCTCCTTCAGTTCTTGGTACTTTTCTGTTTTCTCATGCTCCTTCTTTCTGATGTTGCTGTCAGCTGGGATTACACTGGAAGGGTCTCAGCCACGGAAGTGACCAAGAACCAGATGGTCACTCTGTCAGAGCTACAGCATTTCTCTGTGGAGAGAGGAGAACCTTCCAGAAGGACAACCATCTCTGCAGCAATACACCAATCAGGCCTGTATGGTAGAGTGGCCAGACAGAAGCCACTCCTTAGTAAAAGGCACATGGCAGCCCACCTGGAGTTTGACAAAAGGCACCTGAAGGACTCTCAGACCGGGAGAAACAAAATTCTCTGGTCTGATGAGACAAAGATTTAACTCTTTGGCCTAATGTTTGGAGGAAACCAGGCACCATCCCTACATTGAAGCATGGTGGTGGCAGCATCATGCTGTGGGGATGTTTTTCAGCAGCAGGAACTGGGAGACTAGTCAGGATTGAGGGAAAGATGAATGCAGCAATGTACAGAGACATCCTGGATGAAAACCTGCTCCAGAGCGCTCTGGACCTCAGACTGGGACAACGGTTCATCTTCCAGCAGGACAATGACCCTAAGCACATAGCCAAGATATCAAAGGAGTGGCTTCAGATCAACTCTGTGAATGTCCTTGAGTGGCCCAGCCAGAGCCCAGACCTGAATCTGACTGAACATCTCTGGAGAGATCTGAAAATGTCTGTGCACTGACGCTCCCCATCCAACCTGATGGAGCTTGAGAGGTGCTGCAAAGAGGAATGGACCAAACTGCCCAAAGATAGGTGCACCAAGCTTGTGGCATCATATTCAAGAAGACTTGAGGCTGTAATTGCTGCCAAAGGTGCATCAACAAAGTATTGAACAAAGGCTACAAATAGTTATGGACATGAGATTTCTTAGTTTTGTATTTTTAATAACCCCCCCCCCCCACCCCCAAAAAAACAACCTTTCTCATGGTGTCATTATGGAGTGTTGTGAGTAGAGTAGAATTTTGAAGGGGGGGATTTCATCCATTTTGGAATAAGGCTGTAATATAAATAAAATGTGGAAAAAGTGAAGCGCTGTGAATACTTACAGGGTAAGTGGGGGTCTCTGGTGTTATTCATAAGTCTAGCTACAGATGGAAAGAAGCTGTTACAGTTTTATGAGGTTTTAGTCCTGATGGACCTCAACCTCCTCCCAGAGGGGAGGGTGACATAAAGTTTGTGTCCTGGGTGAGAGGGATCGGCCACTATCTTCCCTGCTCACCTCAGAGCCCTGGAGGTGCACAGGTCCTGTAGGGATGGCAGACTGCAGTGGATCACCTTCTCTGCTGCGTGGCTGATGCGCTGCAGTCTGCTCCTGTCCTTAGCAGTGGCAGCAGCATACCTGGTGTTGATGGAGGAAGAGATGATGGACTCGATGGCAGTGTAGAAGTTCACCATCATTGTTTTTGGCAGGTTGAACTTCCTCATCTGCCTCAGAAAGTACATCCTCTGTTGTGCTCTCTTGGTGAGGGAGCTGGCGTTGAGTTGCCACTAGAGGTCCTGGCTGATGGTGATCCCCAGGTAATGGAAAGACTCCACAATGGCAACTGGGGAGTCACACAGGGTGATGGAGCAGTCAGGACTGGGTTCTTCCTGAAGTCAACAACCATCTCCACTGCCTTGAGGGTGTTGAGCTCCAGGTTGTTCTGTTTGCACAAGGACACCAGGTGGTCGATCTCCCAACTGCAGGCAGACTCATCTCCATCAGAGATGAGTCAGATGAGAGTTGTATCGTCCATGAACTTCAGGAGCTTCACAGACTGATGACTGGAAGTGCAGCTGTTGGTGGACAGGGAGAAGAGGAGAGGGAAAGAACACAGTCTTGGGGGGATCCGGTACTGATGTACCGTGTGTCACAGACGTGCCCTCCCAGCTTCACATACTGCCTTCTATTGGACAGGAAGTCAGTGATCCACCTGCAAGTGCAGGGGATCTGAGTGAGGGTCAGAGATGACTTTGAGGTGTGTGAGGACAAGGCGCTTGAAGGTCTTCATAACCACAGAGGTCAGGGTGACGGGTCTGTAGTCATTAAGTCCTGAAGTTCTGTTTTGAGGTGAGGTGTTGAAGATGTCTGTGAACACTGGACAGTTGGTCTGCAGTTCTTCAGTATGGACGGAGAACAGGTCCGGCTGCTTTGTGTGGGCCCTGTCTCTTGAAGAGCTTGTTTGCATCCCTCTCCTGAATGGAGAGAGGCGTGGTGGGGAGGAGGTGGGGGTCCTTGCTGTGAGCATTTGTGTGTGCGTGTGTGTGTTGGGGGGTCAGACCACAGTTTTGGTGGAGTAGGAGGAGCTGATGGGTTGGAGCTGTTGATCATGGGAGATGGTATTAGGACTGTCCCATTGTCTTTCAAACCTGCAGTATGACTTGTTCAGTTGGTTGGTCAGACGAGGGTCCTTGGCAGAGTGGGAGAAGTTCGGTTTGTAGACTGTGATCCGTCTGAGCCTCTTCCAGACACGAGCAGGGTCACTGACTGTGATCTGGTGTTGAAGTTTCTCAGCGTACGGCCGTCGAGTTTCCCGAACCACCTTCCTAAAGCTGTACTTTGACTCGTTTGTACACGTGCACACACGTGCATACCTGCACACAGCCATGAGGGGCGTCACGGTTCAGCGCTCCCTTGGTTTAGACAGATAGGTGCAGAACACAAGTCTTACACAAAATTTAAAAAATGGAATATCATCACCAGAAATATTCAAAATCAGCCTGCGGATCGACAGTTTTAACAGCTTTAACATCTGTACAGGAAAAACACAGTCAGTGTCAGTGTAACAGAACTCGAGGTTTGTCACGGTCCACAGTGTCGTGTGTTCATACGTGTGTGTGTGGGGCATTCTACCAGAGTAAAAGTAGCAGATGCGTCAATAAGGACGAGGGATGAGTTTGGGATCAGCTGTTTTCAGTGGTATGATGATTTGTTTTGGGATTAGACGTGGCCAGAGTGGACTCTAAAACCTGGATTAGAGACGGCTGTGCATCACAAGAGGTCTGAGTCTGAGTCATTATCTTCAGCCGTTCACTGATGCTCCTCTAAACACTGCAGGAGCTCCACAAACACATCAGCACTCAGTGGAGTGTGTGAAAGACGGCTTTTATTTGTCAAATCTGCTCTGATAGTGTTACATTCTGAAGCTGCAGGAAGAAGTGACGTTTGCCTGTAAGCTGGTGGATCCACATCTGCACATCTGTTCTTTTTTTTTGCACTGAGGAATTATCTGACTTTCTGACATTAATGTGTAACCATTAAAACATTACGGTCTGCATCTCCAAAGGATTAAGAATTTAAATTCATTAGCAAAAATAACACTGGGCAAGAAGGGCACTCAGACAGGACACACCCCCGCCCAAGTCCACGAGTCCCGTTATGTCGCTGACTTTTTCTTTTTATCTCTTCTTCGTTGTAACAGTTTTTCCTTTGAACTCTAACATTCCAACATCATGATTCCTTACAAAACATGTGTTCCAGATCACGCATCTTTAATCCTGAGCCCTGATTTCTCCTGTTCATCGATCATGATTTACTCAAACTTTGATCTCAATTGTTGATTTTTGACCCTTAAAGGATGAAACATTTTCACCTGTGACTGAGATCCTGATCACAAGTTCTAGACAATACAAAGAGGTGGATCCTGATCTTTATATTAACTCATCAACAATGCCATTTACAGGATCAAAGTAAACTGGATCAAAGACTAAGCATAAAGATCCAACCCTTGATCCAGATTCAATTAAAAATTTGAAGAACCCTTCTTTGAATCCCAAGACTACAGCACCTTGTAAAAGTATTCAGCCCCTTGGGTTTTTACTTTTTTTTTTTTTTGCCATTTTGAAACCAAAAATTAATTCAGGCTTCTATATATTAAAATTTCTAAAATTATCCTCCTTAAACTCGAACTGAAAGCAAATCTCTACAAGTGGACATGAATTAAATAAAAATATCAAAACCAAGATGAAGCCGTGCATAAGTAATGGAACCCTTTGGTATAACACATGAAAATCATCACCTTTACAGCGTGTTTACTTCAGAGAGGTCGGGGATGGACACAAGTACATTTCCAAGTCACTGAATATGTCTTGTATGTCATTTACATCAGTCATTAGATAACACAAAGAGTGTAGGACTTCATGGTACATCTGTGTGGAGAAGGGAAGCCACCGAGACACACAGACAACTCTGAAGGAATTATCGTCTTCCTTGTGTGTTATTGGAGAGATTGTGCAAAGACACGTTTGGCCTGTTGCATCGTCACTCACAGGTTCATGGTGGAGCAGAAGAGAGAAGAACTTTCACAAAAGGGAACAGCTCAGATCCAGGTTTGAGTCTCCCATGTGCCTCCTGGCATACTGTAGCTGAACATTCAAGTTTGCTTTTTTTTTTTTTTTTTTTTAAATCCTTCTCTGCTTCACCATGATGCCGTGTAACCAGTGATGCAAAATGCATAACTTCACCTATTCCAGAGAAGAACATAGTGTCAGAGTTGTCTGGGTGTCTTGGTGGCTTCCCTCAGTAGTCTCCTTTTGAGAATTGCCCACTCCACACAGATTTACCATAGCGTATTATATTTCATAAAGACTGATGTAAATAAAGTACGAGACGTATTCAGTGACTTGGAAATGTACGTGTCCATCCCAAAGTGTCTGAAGTAAACTCGCTGTAAAAGTGATGATTTTCATGTGTAATACTAAAAGGTGCCATTATTTATGCAACGCTTCATCTTGGCTTTGATATTTTTATTTGATTTATATCATGTTGTAGAGATTTGCTTTCAGTTTGAGTTTAAGGAGGATAGTTTTAGAAATTTTCACACCTCTACCAAATGTCAGTGAACTTTGTTCATGATCTTTGGAGGTTTCCTGTAGACATTATAATAAAAACATAAGGTCCTTACTGGAGGTCATCAGGCTGACATGAGACTTTCAGATAGCGACGGGAACATTTGAGCTGCAGTGCGAATGAGACGGACTCACCCCATTTGGTTTGGATGCTTCTAACGGCAGGGCGGAGGTAGTGCTCGTGCTTCCTATCGAGAAGGGTTCAAGTCCAGTGGTGCCCCCAGTGGTCACGTACTTCTGGAAATACTCCAATAAAGGCCTCCGGTGTAAATCATGATTCACATCGATATGAGAACCAGGCTGGACCTGCTGCTGCTGCGCCTCCGAGGCAAAACAAATGCAGCCCAAAGAAAAATGTCTGACATAAAACAAATTAAATAAAATCAGGCTTCTTCAGACTCTGGAACTATTTATATCTACTGGACAAGAGGCTGTAAAAGTGATGATTTACAGTGGCAAGAAGAAGTTTGTGAACCCTTGAGCTTTTACACGTCGGAATGTCGGAATTCAGGCTTCTGTGTGTAAAAATTTAAGCTCACAGTGAAAACTAATCTCTACAACACAACATAAATTAAATAAAAATGTAAAAGCCAAAATGATGGGTTTCATAAATAATGGCACCTGTTCGTGTTACACAAATAAATCATTTTTGCAGCCAGTTTTATTCGGATGAGTCAGCGGATGAACACATGAACATTTCCAAGTCACTTGTCTTGGACTTTATTTACGTCAATCCTTAAGAAGTACAGGTATTTTGGTACTGTACAGTAGATCTGGACAGAGGAGGCAGGTCTCAAAAATGGAATAATTATGCAAGATGGAGACTAGTGAGGGAAGCCACCAAGACATCCAGACAAATCTGAACACATTCTTCAGTGGCTATGATTGGAGAAAATGGGCATAATGTGAATTTTGCATTTTTGCCTCACAAGGTTACAGCTTCAGAGTGAAGTAGAGAAGAAACAACAGACTAAATCTCTGTATCTCCTGTGCGCCTTATGATTAGCTGTAGCTGAAGTTTCAAGTTCTTTTTAAGAAACTCCCCCTCTTTACCACTTCAAAGTGAAGCTGTAGAATGACTGATGCAAAATGCAAAAACTTGCACTCTGTACAATTTTTCCAGTCGCAGCCACACAAGCCTATAACTGTCTTGGTGGCTTCCCTCACTCCTCTCCTTCATCCACCGTCAATTCCATACCATATAAAGCCACAGTGTTACCATACTGTTTCTTAATGATTGACAGAAATGCCGTCCAAGGCATATTCTGTGTTTTCATTAATGGATTAAAGAGTTTTTGTCCAAAATTTTGGTTTGATTCCCTAAAAAACAACATCCTGTAAAAGCCCAAAAAGCAGGAGTAGTTTTAGAGACCCAGTTGTGCAGATGACTGGGTCCTCGCTATAACGAGGACAGACTGCAGGTGCAGCAGTCTGAGAGTCATTTTGAGCTTCAGCACACATTTTATCCACATTACTGAACGATAACTGGACGGAATAACGCTTCAACACAACCGACACGGATCCAGTCAGTCGTGAATAAAAAAAAAAAGTTCACTTAAGGCGGTTCATGTTGGAAACATCACCGGTAGTAAAGCCTTCAGGTTTTTTAGTCCCATCAAAGTATTTTTTACCGACAGTTTGTGGACAAGCTCCGATTCATGTTTTTCTGCCAACTTACAGTGTAAATGTCACACAGATCGACTGGTGAACAAGAAAAATCAATCAATCAATCAATCAATCAATAAATAAATAAAGTCCACTGAGTGTCTGTAAAGTCTTTGCTTAGTGACGTGTTCGTCCCAACTTTACAGTTCTTTCATCCATGTTGTCAGCGGTCGTCCACACAGGCGGCGGCGGGTTTCACCATCACAGACTGTCAGCTGGTGTTTAGTCGACCTGCTGTCTTGTTGACCTGCTGCCGTGGACACGTTCACCCACCAGACTCGTCACTGTCAAAGGTTTCAGAGGCGACAGTAAGCGGCCCTTAATGCCCTGTCCTGGTTCTGATCCAATAGAGACCAAGCCGCTGTGTTCTGGTTCTGATCCAAGCGTCCAACCACAGAGACAATAACATCATGTTCTGTAGCCATGTTTGACTTATGGTTCTGATTTTTTCCACTTAAGTTCATGTTGCACAAAGTTCACTGTAACCTGAGTCAAACTAAAAGTAAATGAAGCTGCAGTTTGAGATTTAACAAAGAAACACGTGACATGAAATAATGTCGACACTTCAGGTGAAGCAAGTGCAGAAATATGAGAGAATGCAGAGGAGGAAGGAAACAAGTCATCACCTCTGCCAGCATCAGTCACATGACACAAGCTACCCCGTAATTATTGACGTAAATTAATCGTTACGGGGCAGCTCCTTGAAATCCACTAAAAATGTTTTGCAAGGTTGAAAAAAAAAAGAGAGAAAAAAAAAAAAGGTAAAATCTCTTCAGCACTCAGTTTACAGAGTTTAACCGACGCAGGATTTCAGGCTTCCTCACTGCTCCCGTGGACGATTTTGTTTGTCAGATTTGAAATCTTGTAGATGAGGATCTGAAACTGCATGTTTCTGTGCTGGAAAAAACTTGAATTTTGAAATAAATCTTTATTTTGAAAGTACGATAGACATACGTACGGCTGCTCTGCACAGATTTACAGGACCGCTGGGAGTCAGGCAGAGCAGAGAGAGACGTCCAGGCCTCTCACCTGTGACGTGTGACTGACGGACACCTGGGCCAAAGACGGATACGTGGGAAGACCGGATGATGGTTCACTGGTAACTAGACAGTTCACTAACAATAAAGCAAACAACACCATCAAGTTAATGTCATCCAACTCTGTCTGCACCAGAACGTCAGGAAAAATCCCCACTGCTCGTACACACACACACACACACACACACACACACACACACACACACACACACACACACACACACACAGCAACACCAATGCTGTGTTCATAAAACAGTCTGAATAAATAAATAAATAATATGATACAAGTCCTCAAAAATGATTTTCAACTTTGCAACATATTTTTTTGATATCAGGTTTCAAGCTTTCAAACAGAATTTTCTCCCCTCAGTTTCAAATTAAGAAATGATTTGATCATCTGTTCCTCCTTAATGGTGCAACAAAACATGTTAAAGGTCACCAAAGGTGAACCATCAGCCTGGTCACGTCTCACACTTTGGCTGTTTTGGACAAAGAACAAATTCTTCAGTGTTTGTAGAGTCACATGTGGAACTGCACGAGGTGCTGTTGGTAGAAAAGTGTTCATCATCACAGTGTTAGTGAGACGGACAGCGTGAGATGGACAGCATCCCTGCAGAGCTCCTGTGAGGACAAATGTTAGCAATCTGCCTAAAAGCACGACAGCAATTCATCTCTGCAGGTAAATCACCTGATTGCAGCGACTCCACTGAAATTAACTGAATGTTTGTCAGAGTGAAACCTGAACAGCAAAATTACAGAACAAAAAACAAACCACAGGGGGCGCCAGAGTCACACACGAGCTCTGATCGATGGGTTTGAAAGAAACAAAGTCCAAAGTACAGAAAAACCCCACAGCAGCAGCTGTTCGCCACAGAATGTTCCTGATTCAAACGAGGAACTCCAGCAGAGCCGTGACCCACAAACCCACCAGGACCAATTAAAGCCACCACAGCCAAAGGAACCGCCCACCTCCAAACCATCGCCGCTGTGCCAAAGCAGAGACGTCTGACAGACCATAAAAATAACCACTATTTACTGACGGTGGGCGGAGCTGCAGAGAGACACGCCTGTCAGAATTAACCACTGTTTACTGACGGTGGGCGGAGCTGCAGAGACACGCCTGTCAGAATTAACCACTGTTTACTGACGGTGGGCGGAGCTGCAGAGAGACACGCCTGTCAGAATTAACCACTGTTTACTGACGGTGGGCGGAGCTGCAGAGAGACACGCCTGTCAGAATTAACCACTGTTTACTGACGGTGGGCGGAGCTGCAGAGAGACACGCCTGTCAGAATTAACCACTGTTTACTGACGGTGGGCGGAGCTGCAGAGAGACACGCCTGTCAGAATTAACCACTGTTTACTGACGGTGGGCGGAGCTGCAGAGAGACACGCCTGTCAGAATTAACCAATGTTTACTGACGGTGGGCGGAGCTGCAGAGAGACACGCCTGTGAGAATTAAGGACTGTTTGCTGACGGTGGGCGGAGCTGCAGAGAGACACGCCTGTGAGAATTAAGGACTGTTTGCTGACAGTGGGCGGAGCTGCAGAGAGACACGCCTGTGAGAATTAACCACTGTTTACTGACGGTGGGCGGAGCTGCAGAGAGACACACCTGTCAGAATTAACCACTGTTTACTGACGGTGGGCGGAGCTGCAGAGAGACACGCCTGTCAGAATTAACCAATGTTTACTGACGGTGGGCGGAGCTGCAGAGAGACACGCCTGTGAGAATTAAGGACTGTTTGCTGACGGTGGGCGGAGCTGCAGAGAGACACGCCTGTGAGAATTAAGGACTGTTTGCTGACGGTGGGCGGAGCTGCAGAGAGACACGCCTGTAAGAATTAAGGACTGTTTGCTGATGGCGGGCGGAGCTGCAGAGAGACACGCCTGTGAGAATTAAGGACTGTTTGCTGATGGCGGGCGGAGCTGCAGAGAGACACGCCTGTGAGAATTAACCACTGTTTACTGACGGTGGGCGGAGCTGCAGAGAGACACGCCTGTAAGAATTAAGGACTGTTTGCTGATGGCGGGCGGAGCTGCAGAGAGACACGCCTGTGAGAATTAAGGACTGTTTGCTGATGGCGGGCGGAGCTGCAGAGACACGCCTGTGAGAATTCAATCAATCAATCAATCAATCAATTTTTTTTATATAGCGCCAAATCACAACAAACAGTTGCCCCAAGGCGCTTTATATTGTAAGGCAAGGCCATACAATAATTACGTAAAAACCCCAACAGTCAAAACGACCCCCTGTGAGCAAGCACTTGGCTACAGTGGGAAGGAAAAACTCCCTTTTAACAGGAAGAAACCTCCAGCAGAACCAGGCTCAGGGAGGGGCAGTCTTCTGCTGGGACTGGTTGGGGCTGAGGGAGAGAACCAGGAAAAAGACATGCTGTGGAGGGGAGCAGAGATCGATCACTAATGATTAAATGAAGAGTGGTGCATACAGAGCAAAAAGAGAAAGAAACAGTGCATCATGGGAACCCCCCAGCAGTCTACGTCTATAGCAGCATAACTAAGGGATGGTTCATGGTCACCTGATCCAGCCCTAACTATAAGCTTTAGCAAAAAGGAAAGTTTTAAGCCTAATCTTAAAAGTAGAGAGGGTGTCTGTCTCCCTGATCTGAATTGGGAGCTGGTTCCACAGGAGAGGAGCCTGAAAGCTGAAGGCTCTGCCTCCCATTCTACTCTTACAAACCCTAGGAACTACAAGTAAGCCTGCAGTCTGAGAGCGAAGCGCTCTATTGGGGTGATATGGTACTACGAGGTCCCTAAGATAAGATGGGACCTGATTATTCAAAACCTTATAAGTAAGAAGAAGAATTTTAAATTCTATTCTAGAATTAACAGGAAGCCAATGAAGAGAGGCCAATATGGGTGAGATATGCTCTCTCCTTCTAGTCCCCGTCAGTACTCTAGCTGCAGCATTTTGAATTAACTGAAGGCTTTTTAGGGAACTTTTAGGACAACCTGATAATAATGAATTACAATAGTCCAGCCTAGAGGAAATAAATGCATGAATTAGTTTTTCAGCATCACTCTGAGACAAGACCTTTCTGATTTTAGAGATATTGCGTAAATGCAAAAAAGCAGTCCTACATATTTGTTTAATATGCGCTTTGAATGACATATCCTGATCAAAAATGACTCCAAGATTTCTCACAGTATTACTAGAGGTCAGGGTAATGCCATCCAGAGTAAGGATCTGGTTAGACACCATGTTTCTAAGATTTGTGGGGCCAAGTACAATAACTTCAGTTTTATCTGAGTTTAAAAGCAGGAAATTAGAGGTCATCCATGTCTATATGTCTGTAAGACAATCCTGCAGTTTAGCTAATTGGTGTGTGTCCTCTGGCTTCATGGATAGATAAAGCTGGGTATCATCTGCGTAACAATGAAAATTTAAGCAATACCGTCTAATAATACTGCCTAAGGGAAGCATGTATAAAGTGAATAAAATTGGTCCTAGCACAGAACCTTGTGGAACTCCATAATTAACTTTAGTCTGTGAAGAAGATTCCCCATTTACATCAACAAATTGTAATCTATTAGACAAATATGATTCAAACCACCGCAGCGCAGTGCCTTTAATACCTATGGCATGCTCTAATCTCTGTAATAAAATTTTATGGTCAACAGTATCAAAACCAGCACTGAGGTCTAACAGAACAAGCACAGAGATGAGTCCACTGTCCGAGGCCATAAGAAGATCATTTGTAACCTTCACTAATGCTGTTTCTGTACTATGATGAATTCTAAAACCTGACTGAAACTCTTCAAATAGACCATTCCTCTGCAGATGATCAGTTAGCTGTTTTACAACTACCCTTTCAAGAATTTTTGAGAGAAAAGGAAGGTTGGAGATTGGCCTATAATTAGCTAAGATAGCTGGGTCAAGTGATGGCTTTTTAAGTAATGGTTTAATTACTGCCACCTTAAAAGCCTGTGGTACATAGCCAACTAACAAAGATAGATTGATCATATTTAAGATCGAAGCATTAAATAATGGTAGGGCTTCCTTGAGCAGCCTGGTAGGAATGGGGTCTAATAAACATGTTGATGGTTTGGATGAAGTAACTAATGAAAATAACTCAGACAGAACAATCGGAGAGAAAGAGTCTAACCAAATACCGGCATCACTGAAAGCAGCCAAAGATAACGATACGTCTTTGGGATGGTTATGAGTAATTTTTTCTCTAATAGTTAAAATTTTGTTAGCAAAGAAAGTCATGAAGTCATTACTAGTTAAAGTTAATGGAATACTCAGCTCAATAGAGCTCTGACTCTTTGTCAGCCTGGCTACAGTGCTGAAAAGAAACCTGGGGTTGTTCTTATTTTCTTCAATTAGTGATGAGTAGAAAGATGTCCTAGCTTTACGGAGGGCTTTTTTATAGAGCAACAGACTCTTTTTCCAGGCTAAGTGAAGATCTTCTAAATTAGTGAGACGCCATTTCCTCTCCAATGTACGGGTTATCTGCTTTAAGCTACGAGTTTGTGAGTTATACCACGGAGTCAGGCACTTCTGATTTAAAGCTCTCTTTTTTAGAGGAGCTACAGCATCCAAAGTTGTCTTCAATGAGGATGTAAAACTATTGACGAGATACTCTATCTCACTTACAGAGTTTAGGTAGCTACTCTGCACTGTGTAGGTATATGGCATTAGAGAACATAAAGAAGGAATCATATCCTTAAACCTAGTTACAGCGCTTTCTGAAAGACCTCTAGTGTAATGAAACTTATTCCCCACTGCTGGGTAGTCCATCAGAGTAAATGTAAATGTTATTAAGAAATGATCAGACAGAAGGGAGTTTTCAGGGAATACTATTAAGTCTTCTATTTCCATACCATAAGTCAGAACAAGATCTAAGATATGATTAAAGTGGTGGGTGGACTCATTTACTTTTTGAGCAAAGCCAATAGAGTCTAATAATAGATTAAATGCAGTGTTGAGGCTGTCATTCTCAGCATCTGTGTGGATGTTAAAATCGCCCACTATAATTATCTTATCTGAGCTAAGCACTAAGTCAGACAAAAGGTCTGAAAATTCACAGAGAAACTCACAGTAACGACCAGGTGGACGATAGATAATAACAAATAAAACTGGTTTTTGGGACTTCCAATTTGGATGGACAAGACTAAGAGTCAAGCTTTCAAATGAATTAAAGCTCTGTCTGGGTTTTTGATTAATTAATAAGCTGGAATGGAAGATTGCTGCTAATCCTCCCCCTCGGCCCGTGCTACGAGCGTTCTGACAGTTAGTGTGACTCGGGGGTGTTGACTCATTTAAACTAACATATTCATCCTGCTGTAACCAGGTTTCTGTAAGGCAGAATAAATCAATATGTTGATCAATTATTATATCATTTACCAACAGGGACTTAGAAGAGAGAGACCTAATGTTTAATAGACCACATTTAACTGTTTTAGTCTGTGGTGCAGTTGAAGGTGCTATATTATTTTTTCTTTTTGAATTTTTATGCTTAAATAGATTTTTGCTGGTTATTGGTAGTCTGGGAGCAGGCACCGTCTCTACGGGGATGGGGTAATGAGGGGATGGCAGGGGGAGAGAAGCTGCAGAGAGGTGTGTAAGACTACAACTCTGCTTCCTGGTCCCAACCCTGGATAGTCACGGTTTGGAGGATTTAAGAAAATTGGCCAGATTTCTAGAAATGAGAGCTGCTCCATCCAAAGTGGGATGGATGCCGTCTCTCCTAACAAGACCAGGTTTTCCCCAGAAGCTTTGCCAATTATCTATGAAGCCCACCTCATTTTTTGGACACCACTCAGACAGCCAGCAATTCAAGGAGAACATGCGGCTAAACATGTCACTCCCGGTCCGATTGGGGAGGGGCCCAGAGAAAACAACAGAGTCCGACATTGTTTTTGCAAAGTTACACACCGATTCAATGTTAATTTTAGTGACCTCTGATTGGCGTAACCGAGTGTCATTACTGCCGACGTGAATTACAATCTTACCAAATTTACGCTTAGCCTTAGCCAGCAGTTTCAAATTTCCTTCAATGTCGCCTGCTCTGGCCCCCGGAAGACAATTGACTATGGTTGCTGGTGTCGCTAACTTCACATTTCGCAAAACAGAGTCGCCAATAACCAGAGTTTGATCCTCAGTGGGTGTGTCATCGAGTGGAGAAAAACGGTTAGAGATGTGAACGGGTTGGCGGTGTACACGGGGCTTCTGTTTAGGGCTACGCTTCCTCCTCACAGTCACCCAGTCAGCCTGCTTTCCCTGCTGCTCGGGATCTGCCAGGGGGGAACTAACGGCGGCTAAGCTACCTTGGTCCGCACCGACTACAGGGGCCTGGCTAGCTGTAGAATTTTCCACGGTGCGGAGCCGAGTCTCCAATTCGCCCAGCCTGGCCTCCAAAGCTACGAATAAGCTACACTTATTACAAGTACCGTTACTGCTAAAGGAGGCCGAGGAATAACTAAACATTTCACACCCAGAGCAGAAAAGTGCGGGAGAGACAGGAGAAGCCGCCATGCTAAATCGGCTAAGAGCTCGTAGCTACGCTAAGCTAGCGGATTCCTAAAAACACGCAAAGTGAATAATGTGTAAATAATTTAGAGGTGATTCAGCAGAAGGAGTGCTTTAGTTAAGGCACATAAAGATTACACTGGGAAACAAATCGTAATCTAGATAACTAGATCAATCTAACTGCGCAGATTAAACAGCTAACAGATACAGAAAAACACAGCTGTGCTCCGGAACAGGAAGTGATACAATACCGCAGTGAGAGCCAACCACTGTTTGCTGACGGCGGGCGGAGCTGCAGAGAGACACGCCTGTGAGAATTAACCACTGTTTACTGACGGTGGGCGGAGCTGCAGAGAGACACGCCTGTGAGAATTAACCACTGTTTGCTGACGGCGGGCGGAGCTGCAGAGAGACACGCCTGTGAGAATTAACCACTGTTTGCTGACGGCGGGCGGAGCTGCAGAGAGACACGCCTGTGAGAATTAACCACTGTTTACTGACGGCGGGCGGAGCTGCAGAGAGACACGCCTGTGGGAATTAACCACTGTTTACTGACGGTGGGCGGAGCTGCACAGAGACACGCCTGTGAGAATTAACCACTGTTTACTGACGGTGGGCGGAGCTGCACAGAGACACGCCTGTGAGAATTAACCACTGTTTACTGACGGTGGGCGGAGCTGCACAGAGACACGCCTGTGGGAATTAACCACTGTTTACTGACGGTGGGCGGAGCTGCAGAGAGACACGCCTGTGGGAATTAACCACTGTTTGCTGACGGTGGGCGGAGCTGCAGAGACACGCCTGTGGGAATTAACCACTGTTTACTGACGGCGGGCGGAGCTGCAGAGAGACACGCCTGTGGGAATTAACCACTGTTTACTGACGGCGGGCGGAGCTGCAGAGAGACACACCTGTGAGAATTAACCACTGTTTACTGACGGCGGGCGGAGCTGCACAGAGACACGCCTGTGGGAATTAACCACTGTTTACTGACGGCGGGCGGAGCTGCACAGAGACACGCCTGTGGGAATTAACCACTGTTTACTGACGGCGGGCGGAGCTGCACAGAGACACGCCTGTGGGAATTAACCACTGTTTACTGACGGCGGGCGGAGCTGCACAGAGACACGCCTGTGAGAATTAACCACTGTTTACTGACGGCGGGCGGAGCTGCACAGAGACACGCCTGTGGGAATTAACCACTGTTTACTGACGGCGGGCGGAGCTGCACAGAGACACGCCTGTGAGAATTAACCACTGTTTACTGACGGCGGGCGGAGCTGCACAGAGACACGCCTGTGAGAATTAACCACTGTTTACTGACGGCGGGCGGAGCTGCACAGAGACACGCCTGTGAGAATTAACCACTGTTTACTGACGGCGGGCGGAGCTGCAGAGAGACACGCCTGTGAGAATTAACCACTGTTTACTGACGGCGGGCGGAGCTGCACAGAGACACACCTGTGGGAATTAACCACTGTTTACTGATGGCGGGCGGAGCTGCAGAGAGACACACCTGTGGGAATTAACCACTGTTTACTGACGGCGGGCGGAGCTGCAGAGAGACACGCCTGTGAGAATTAACCACTGTTTACTGACGGCGGGCGGAGCTGCAGAGAGACACACCTGTGGGAATTAACCACTGTTTACTGACGGTGGGCGGAGCTGCACAGAGACACGCCTGTGAGAATTAACCACTGTTTACTGACGGTGGGCGGAGCTGCAGAGAGACACGCCTGTGGGAATTAACCACTGTTTACTGACGGTGGGCGGAGCTGCACAGAGACACACCTGTGAGAATTAACCACTGTTTACTGACGGTGGGCGGAGCTGCACAGAGACACGGCTGTAAGAATTAAGGACTGTTTGCTGACGGTGGGCGGAGCTGCAGAGAGACACGCCTGTAAGAATTAAGGACTGTTTGCTGACGGTGGGCGGAGCTGCAGAGAGACACGCCTGTGAGAATTAAGGACTGTTTGCTGACGGTGGGCGGAGCTGCACAGAGACACGGCTGTAAGAATTAAGGACTGTTTGCTGACGGTGGGCGGAGCTGCAGAGAGACACGCCTGTAAGAATTAAGGACTGTTTGCTGACGGTGGGCGGAGCTGCAGAGAGACACGCCTGTAAGAATTAAGGACTGTTTGCTGACGGTGGGCGGAGCTGCAGAGAGACACGCCTGTAAGAATTAACCACTGTTTGCTGACGGTGGGCGGAGCTGCTTCTGTCAAACTTCATTGTTTATGTCTGTGCAGCTCCAGATGGATTCTGATTGGTTCTGAAGCTGAGAGTGGACCCGACAGGCCCGTATAAAATGCTTCTTTGAGCGAGCAGGACTGTTGGATCAGAACCGAGTCCTGTGACCTCCACAGCAGCAGGATGGAAACAAACTGCAGACGTGGATGAGAAGGTCTCCTCCTCAGCAGTACACGCACCAGTAGATCAGGTTAAACAGGATGTAGGCACCAGGGAAGATCATGCGTGAGTAGGTGTCGATGGTGTGGGTGTTCTGGATGATCCGGAAGCCACGGTTGCTCTTTTTCTTGGTCCCAGTGGACTCGCTGTCCAGCGACAGATGCACCACCATTCGCTCTTGTTTTTCTGACGAGTCCTCGGCCACAGTGGACGCCCGCGTATATCCCGCCAGGCTGTTGGAGTCCGCCTCACTATAGGTCCCGTCCAACATCATGGTCCTGGTGTGGGACATGCCGCAGGTGCAGGGCAGACCCTGGGACTTCAGGGGACAGCAGACCAGAACTTGAATGAACATCATGAATGACAATAAAACAAGATCTGAAAGCATCACTCAGAACTACTGGAGTTCCCACAAAGATCCGTACCTGCTCCCTGATTTTTTCCCGGAGCTTCCGATCTTTCCCGTCCCGGAGCGTGGTCAGGTAGTTGACAGCAGCGTATTCTAGCACTGATAAGAAGACAAAAACGAAGCTGACCCAGAGGTAAATATCCACGGCTTTGATGTAGGAAACCCTGGGCATGGAGGCGTTGACCCCGGTGATGATGGTGGACATGGTGAGCACCGTGGTGATACCTGACACACAGACAACGCAGGAGTCAGAGACGGTAGGATGTGTTTATCAATACATCTTTCCATCCTTTGGTCAGAAATTTAAAAACAAAATCTGTTCTGATTCTCATCTGTACATGTTTCACTTTGAGCTTCATCATCTGACTGAATGAGAAGAAAATCGTTTGGATCCTTTTTAGTAAAAATCAGGAAACTACATGTTCGTGACATCCAAACGTTTTCTTCCAAAAGCTCCATTTGCTCATCAACAGGCCTCACAAAGCCAAAGTTTCCTCAGAGAATCTCATGAAAAACCTGGACCAGGTTTTGTTTTGGGTCACGGATCATCTTAAAGGGGACGATTTGTGTCCTGCACGTGTTACCTAGTGAGACTCTGGCGGGGACGGCTCGGCGGTCGATCCAGAAGGACACCCAGGACAGCATGACCATCAGCGTGGCGGGAAAGTAGGTCTGCAGCAGGAAGAAGAAGATGTGCCGCCGCAGAGTGAAGTTGATGTACAGACGGTTGTACCAACCTGGAAACGGGAACAAAGGGAGAAAAAAACAGATGAAACATGATCTCAAATGTATCAGTGATGAGAGCCGCACGCTTTGAGAGCCACGCTCTCTGAGAGGCACGCGCTCTGAGAGCCGTGCGCTCTGAGAGGCAGGCGCTCTGAGAGCCGTGCGCTCTGAGAGCCGTGCGCTCTGAGAGCCGTGCGCTCTGAGAGCCGTGCTCCCTGAGAGCCGTGCTCCCTGAGAGCCGTGCTCCCTGAGAACCGTGCTCCCTGAGAACCGTGCGCTCTGAGAACCGTGCTCTCTGAGAGGCACGCGCTCTGAGAGGCACGCGCTCTGAGAGGCACGCGCTCTCAGAGCCGTGCGCCCTGAGAGCCGTGCGCCCTGAGAACAGTGCGCTCTGAGAGCCGCGCTCTCTGAGAGCTGCGCGCTCTGAGAACCGTGCGCTCTAAGAACCGTGCATTCTGAGAACCGTGCGCTCTGAGAGCCGTGCGCTCTGAGAACCGCGCTCTCTGAGAACCGCGCGCTATGAGAGCCGTGCGCTCTGAGAGCCGTGCGCTCTGAGAACCGCGCTCTTTGAGAACCGCGCTCTTTGAGAACCGTGCGCTCTGAGAACCGTGCGCTCTGAGAACCGTGCGCTCTGAGAACCGTGCGCTCTGAGAACCGTGCGCTCTGAGAACCGTGCGTTATGAGAACCGTGCGCTATGAGAGCTGTGCGTTATGAGAAACGTGCGCTATGAGAACCGTGCGCTATGAGAGCTGTGCATTATGAGAACCGTGCGCTCTGAGAACCGTGTGCTCTGAGAGCTGCGCGCTCTGTGTGGCGCGCGCTCTGAGTGCCGTTCTGTTTCACTGGTCACCTGTGCTGCTGTAGAACGCCAGCCTGGAGGTTGTGTGGAACTTCTGGATGAGGAACTGTGACAGAGAAATCCTGTCGTCTGTGCTCAGAGACTCGTCACCACTTTTCCAGTAAAGCATCAGGTCCTCCTCCGTGTACGCGTCTGAAAGACACCAAGAGATCAAACTTTTTTTATAATTAAATTGCAGGATCAAGTGAAAATTGCAAAATTAGTTGCAGTCATGGTTGTTCCAGCAGTCAGCACTGATATTCATCATTTTTATAATTATCTGTTCAGATAACTTTTAAAGCAGACAAAATAATTTCATTATTTCTTTCATTATTTCTGTGCTGGTGGGGCACCCAAGAAGGACACATACATCCAGGCTGGACAAAGTGATCAGGCGGGCTGTGGTTGGCATGAAGCTGGACTCTCTGGTGACAGTGGCAGAGAACATTGGACAAACTGCTGCCAGTCAGCCTCTGCACACCGTCATCAGCAACCAGAGGAGCCTCTTCAGCCACAGACTGCTCCTTCCCAAGTGCAGGACCAACAGACTGAGAAACTCCTTTGTCCCTCAGGTCCATCAGACTGTACTCCTCACTCAGGGGGAGGAGGAGCAAAAGGAAGAAGAGGAGCAGTAGGAGCCAGTAAACCAGGATTGATATGTCTGGTATTTATATTTGTGTATTTATATTTTTAAATTGTTTTTTTACTTCCACTTTGACAGTCTGTGTGCTTCTTACCTTGTGTGCTGCTGGAACCTCAGCTTCTTTGAGGGAGTTTTCTCAAGGGACCAATAAAGTTCTAATATAATCTAATCTAACTTTAGCAAATTTATTAAAACTAAAAACTAACATGTACATAAGTATTCACAGACTGTCATGAAGCTCAAAACTGAGCTGACTGACTGACTGAGTGAGTGAGTGAGTGAGTGACCCGCTGACTCTGACTGACTGACTCCCTGCACCCAGTGATGGGTCACCCGCTGGCTGTGCTGTGTCCACTGTGTAATAAAACCATTTGTCACTGTCACTGTCGGGCTAAATGTGGCCGCGGCTGCACGGTAACGTCAGAAACCACAGAAGGAGGTGTTGTTCAGAGGGTCTCTCCTGCTGCAGTATGAGCAGCAGATAAAGAAGATTTACAATCAGGTGGAGGTGGATGATTCTCCACACGATCGATTATTGAAAATAAAGGCGGCGGAGCTACAGAAGGTGCTTTTTACACACACATAAAAAGTCAATCTGCATCGAGTAACATACAAATGTGGATGCAGTGGTTGTCATCCAGGTTATTTTAAGGCACACAGAGGAGACGTTAGGTAGGTGTGTGTGTGGGGGGGGGGGGGGGCGGAGCCTCAGACTGATGGCCTGTGGGTCGAATCTCAACGACTCTTCTTTTATGATCCAATCAGGCCCCTTTTATGACTTTCCTTCTGTGAGGGTGCACAGAAAGTGAAACATCTCAACATGAGCGAGTGAGATGTCTGTCCACAGTGAAGGTGTTGAGGATCTTTGTGTTGACCTGTGTGACCTGTGACCTGACCGCAGATCGTTAAACTTCATACTGAAGCTGTGAGGTCTCGACACAAAATGTCACTTTTTAAAACAAAAAAGCCAGAAAGCTGTGTCGGTTCTGCAACTCACGAGACAAGAACCGTCAGAGGACGAACACGGAGCAGAACTTCAGCTGGTCATTCATTCAGAACACTGGTCGTTTCTGTTCGGCGGGTCGTCGTGAGCTCTGGTTTGACTGTTTGGGTTCTAATACATATTATTAACTTCACCAAACAGAGTACTGCAGTAGTACACAAAGTAAAACCTGAACCAGGACTCTTCCAGCAGTGCAGGTCGCCTGTATTCAAGACGGCAGACAGAAGATGTAAATTCCTGATTCAGTGATCCAGACTGTGTCCCATGCAGAAGGTCTTTCCCTAGACAGCAACACTTTGAGTCAAGGGGAGGAGCTTATCTGTGAACTCACCTGCTCAGGTGAGCACCGTGTTTTGGTCGCAGTTTTTGATCTGTAATCTGGGTGGCTAAATCCGGACTATGATAGTGGAGGCCTGAGTCAGTGTTCTAAGGAGTTTTCTCCCTGAAGTTCACAGCTAACAGAGGTCAAGCTGGTGGCCATATTGGTAAAGGGGGTGGTCTTTGCTGCTGTGTGTCTGAGTTTCTGCTGAGCACCTCTGGAGTCCAGCGAGGCTCTAACCTAATGACCGCGTGACCGTGTGTTTAATTACTCACAGCTCTCCAGCTCCAGCGTGCACGTCTGCGAGTCCAGCGGGAATCGGCTGAAGTCCATGTTGCAAGCGGCGGTAACCGTGACCCTGGAGAATTACACACAGTATAAACCACATCAGGACCCACCGAAGCTCTGCAGAGGTTCTCGGTTTGGGTTCCAGCTGTCTCACCTCAGGCTGTAGAGGACGTGTCCGTCAGGGAACACGCGCAGCATGATGTTGTCGGTGGTGGTGTCGTGGATGAAGGATCTTTTGGAGTGGACAAAGAACACGTCAGGCACCCAGATCTTCTTCACCAGGCGGCCGTCAAACGTCATGCTCTTGTTGGTGGCGCTCGGGAAAGCAAGTCTCTCGTCCTTCCAGTAGTGTCTCAGATACAGCGTCATGGTGAAGTCCTGAGAGCAGTCACATGATCAGAACAAACCTCCGGACCGCATCGACAGATGTCTGGATCCAATCCGAGTCTCATCCTCGTCTTCTCACGTAAAACCACATCACTGTGAACCATCACCTCTGTCGAACCTTTGACTGTTGTGAGTTTATGAAGTCACTGTTTTACTGAATTATTCTCAAACTGAAGCCATCACTGATCATCCACAAACCTGGACTGTCAGACGTGAAATGATCACAAACATCTACAAAATCTCAGAAATCTGCCAGAAGGTACATGGAAGACTCCAGCCGAGATATGAAGTTTTCTCCTGCTTTCTTCTGCAGAGCCTGTCAGCAGCAGTTTGTACGGTCAGTGATTCAGAGAGAAATTAAACTGTGCCGGCTCAGTAATCTATTTGAGAACCGTATTCCTGGCTGGATTATTGCAATTAAATCAGGCAAGGTGATTAAAAAAAAACAATGTGTGATCAATTCCACTTCGTGCTGAGACACAACATACTTAAAGCAAATGACGTTCCAGAACCAGAACCAAACAAAATCTCTCAGAGAACTGAAAGATTTTCCAAACCAAAAGAGATGGTGGATCAGAGTCGGCGTTGGCTCCCTGTGGACAACCCGACTGAACCACTTCACAACCTGAGTGAGGACTCAGACTGGCTGGGTTTGTGTTTGTCCTGGATCTAGACTAAGATCCAGGCTCTCAGTGACCGAGTCCAGGCTTCCAGGACTCGATTATCATAGGCGCGCCTGTATCTCAGACATTCACTGATCTCAGCAGTGACCTTCATGCCTATGGGTCCTCGGACTTTGAGATCCAGAAACACCTGGGAAGATCTTAAAAGATATGAGGCCAACGACATGCCCACATTTCACCAGGCCAAGGACACGCCCAAGTTTCACCTGGGGATGGATTGGTGGTCTGGCTGGGTGGTTGCCATCCAAGACCTGAGGAGGTTCCATAGTGTGGTGGATGTGGCACCAGCTTGCACTCTGGAAACATTTTCCTGTTGTACGTGCAGAAACAGTGAGAGCCCCGCAGAATGAACATTCAATTTATTCAATTTGCAGAACGCAAACTCACGACAGCGTCGCCCCAATGCGCTTCACATAAAACAATCCAAAAACAAATTAAAATGAATGAAAATATTGAAAAGTACAATTAAAAACACAATTCAAAGAATAACAGAAATAAGAAATATTAAAAGAAATAAAAAGCATAATAACAACAATAAAAAGCATCTCACAAAGACAATAAACTGTTTTTCACAGGACTGAAGCATGTTCCATTCCCTCCCCCACCCCCCACCCCCTCCTCCCCCCATCAACACCCCCCCTTTCTGGCACCTGCTAAACGTCACTCCTTCCCCCTTCGGCGGGGGCGGTGCAGTTTTAGCTGCAGCCCCTGTTCCTCCCCCCAACCTGACGGCGGCGCATCTCAGGGTTGCTGCGCGACCTTCACCCACTTACCTCAATTCGGATAACGGACTTCTTCAAACTTAGTGCACATAAACAATGTCAAATGTGTATGTGTTGCCTTTAATTTTGATGTGTGTCATTGTTACGGTAAACAAGTAATAATTGTGGACTAAATGCTGTCTGAGGTAACTGGACTGTAAACAATTTCTCCACTGTGAGATCAATAAAGTATATCTAATCTAATAACAAATATGCTAACTAAATGAGCGGGAGAATACACGCATCTTCAATCTGGATTTAAAAATGTCCACGGAATCTGGCTGCTTTGTTGACTCCGGAAGACTGTTTCACAGAAAGAGTGCACGATAAGAGAAAGCTCTGTGAGCCGCACACTTTTTATTCACGAGCGCAAGGCCCGGGCCGGAACGTACGGTTTTACTAAGTCAACCAGGTAGGAAGGTGCCAGTCCGTAGGAGAACCTTAAAATCTGCTCGCACAGAAACAGGCAGCCAGTGAAGAGACGCCAGAATGGGTGTAATGTGGTCAAATTTATTACATCTATTCAAGACGTGCCCGTGAGGACGACAGGTGGGTTTAACCCTGTGTCAGAGCTGCACATCACCTGTCATCCTCCCAGACAGCACACAGGACACGCCCCCTCCACAGCATGCAGAAGGCGAACAAAAGAGGTCAGAAAGTCAGATGGGATCACGCAGAGAAGAACCAGCAGCAAAAAACAAAACCAGCACCGAATCAGAAGCACAGAGCTGAACCGAGCAATGAAAGGGGCGGGGCGTAACAGTCAGGAAGGAAGAAAGTGTCCACGACAAAACCAACGAGCACGCGTTCGTCACAACATGCTGCAGTTTGGTGTCGTGTCCTTAAGAGCAGCTGTCATCTGGAATCCTAAACAATTAAATAGTAATTCCAGGAAGTTAAACTAAATGTTCTCCGTGGGCGTCTCACAGAGACAAACCCACACAACATCAGGACGGCAGAATCCAATTTACGGATTCAGAACTCAGAGCTCCTTTAACGACTTTGAACACAATAATCCCTGCTGAGCGTTCATATTTTAATTACAACTACACAACTGAAAACAGCAACTAACGGCTCCAAACACACAACAAAAAGAAATGAGTCTTTTATTCCAGAACACAGAACCTGATTCCCACAGAACCACATCTGGTCCCGCCAATCATAAAGCTCCACGAAGTCCGTTATGACCACGTTAATGAAGAACATTTGAAGCCAGTTTGAGTGGTTTGTGTGAGGAGCTGATTCTATTTTGTTCCATCAGACGAAGTCCAGGATTAAACACAAAGTGGAACGTTATTAATCACATTAGACTTCTTACGCAATCCGGCTTTTAAAATGATTCACTATTAAGTAACGAGACATTATCCAAAGTAATCAGGCCTCAGACACTCACCATGTCCACCTCAGAGATGCTGTCCAAACTCTCCACCTGGACGTCCACGCCCACAGGAACAGCGGGACCTGCAGGTTCACAAAGACCCATGTGACTGACAGCCAGAAACAAGAGTTTAACTATATTATATACAGTAGTGTTCAGAATAATAGTAGTACTATGTGACTAAAAAGATTAATCCAGGTTTTGAGTATATTTCTTATTGTTACATGGGAAACAAGGTACCAGTAGATTCAGTAGATTCTCACAAATCCAACAAGACCAAGCATTCATGATATGCACACTCTTAAGGCTATGAAATTGGGCTATTAGTAAAAAAAAAGTAGAAAAGGGGGTGTTCACAATAATAGTAGTGTGACATTCAGTCAGTGAGTTCGTCAATTTTGTGGAACAAACAGGTGTGAATCAAGTGTCCCCTATTTAAGGATGAAGCCAGCACCTGTTGAACATGCTTTTCTCTTTGAAAGCCTGAGGAAAATGGGACGTTCAAGACATTGTTCAGAAGAACAGCGTAGTTTGATTAAAAAGTTGATTGGAGAGGGGAAAACTTATACGCAGGTGCAAAAAATTATAGGCTGTTCATCTACAATGATCTCCAATGCTTTAAAATGGACAAAAAAAACAGAGACGCGTGGAAGAAAACGGAAAACAACCATCAAAATGGATAGAAGAATAACCAGAATGGCAAAGGCTCACCCATTGATCAGCTCCAGGATGATCAAAGACAGTCTGGAGTTACCTGTAAGTGCTGTGACAGTTAGAAGACGCCTGTGTGAAGCTAATTTATTTGAAAGAATCCCCCGCAATGTCCCTCTGTTAAATAAAAGACGTGCAGAAGAGGTTACAATGTGCCAAAGAACACATCAACTGGCCTAAAAGGAAATGGAGGAATGTTTTGTGGACTGGTGAGAGTAAAATTGTTCTTTTTGGGTCCAAGGGCCGCAGACAGTTTGTGAGACGACCCCCAAACTCTGAATTCAAGCCACAGTTCACAGTGAAGACAGTGAAGCATGGTGGTATCACTAATTTAGAAGATCTTCACTTAGCCTGGAAAAACAGTCTGTTGCTCTATAAAAAAGCCCTCCGTAAAGCTAGGACATCTTACTACTCATCACTAATTGAAGAAAATAAGCACAACCCCAGGTTTCTTTTCAGCACTGTAACCAGGCTGACAAAGAGTCAGAGCTCTATTGAGCCGAGTATTCCTTTAAGTTTAACTAGTAATGACTTCATGACTTTCTTTGCTAATAAAATTTTAACTATTGGAGAAAAAATTACTCATAACCATCCCAAAGATGTATCGTTATCTTTGGCTGCTTTCAGTGATGCCGGTATTTGGTTAGACTCTTTCTCTCAGATTGTTCTGTCTGAGTTATTTTCATTAGTTACTTCATCCAAACCATCAACATGTTTATTAGACCCCATTCCTACCAGGCTGCTCAAGGAAGCCCTACCATTAATTAATGCTTTGATCTTAAATATGATCAATCTATCTTTATTAGTTGGCTATGTACCACAGGCTTTTAAGGTGGCAGTAATTAAACCATTACTTAAAAAGCCATCACTTGACCCAGCTATCTTAGCTAATTATAGGCCAATCTCCAACCTTCCTTTTCTCTCAAAAATTCTTGAAAGGGTAGTTGTAAAACAGCTAACTGATCATCTGCAGAGGAATGGTCTATTTGAAGAGTTTCAGTCAGGTTTTAGAATTCATCATAGTACAGAAACAGCATTAGTGAAGGTTACAAATGATCTTCTTATGGCCTCAGACAGTGGACTCATCTCTGTGCTTGTTCTGTTAGACCTCAGTGCTGCTTTTGATACTGTTGACCATAAAATTTTATTACAGAGATTAGAGCATGCCATAGGTATTAAAGGCACTGCGCTGCGGTGGTTTGAATCATACGTATTTATCTAATAGATTACAATTTGTTCATGTAAATGGGGAATCTTCTTCACAGACTAAGGTTAATTATGGAGTTCCACAAAGTTCTGTGCTAGGACCAATTTTATTCACTTTATACATGCTTCCCTTAGGCAGTATTATTAGACGGTATTGCTTAAATTTTCATTGTTACGCAGATGATACCCAGCTTTATCTATCCATGAAGCCAGAGGACACACACCAATTAGCTAAACTGCAGGATTGTCTTACAGACATAAAGACATGGATGACCTCTAATTTCCTGCTTTTAAACTCAGATAAAACTGAAGTTATTGTACTTGGCCCCACAAATCTTAGAAACATGGTGTCTAACCAGATCCTTACTCTGGATGGCATTACCCTGACCTCTAGTAATACTGTGAGAAATCTTGGAGTCATTCTTGATCAGGATATGTCATTCAAAGCGCATATTAAACAAATATGTAGGACTGCTTTTTTGCATTTACGCAATATCTCTAAAATTAGAAAGGTCTTGTCTCAGAGTGATGCTGAAAAACTAATTCATGCATTTATTTCCTCTAGGCTGGACTATTGTAATTCATTATTATCAGGTTGTCCTAAAAAGGTTGTCCTTCAGTTAATTCAAAATGCTGCAGCTAGAGTACTGACGGGACTAGAAGGAGAGAGCATATCTCACCCATATTGGCCTCTCTTCATTGGCTTCCTGTTAATTCTAGAATAGAATTTAAAATTCTTCTTCTTACTTATAAGGTTTTGAATAATCAGGTCCCATCTTATCTTAGGGACCTCATAGTACCATATCACCCCAATAGGGCGCTTCGCTCTCAGACTGCAGGCTTACTTGTTGTTCCTAGGGTTTGTAAGAGTAGAATGGGAGGCAGAGCCTTCAGCTTTCAGGCTCCTCTCCTGTGGAACCAGCTCCCAATTCAGATCAGGGAGACAGACACCCTCTCTACTTTTAAGATTAGGCTTAAAACTTTCATTTTTGCTAAAGCTTATAGTTAGGGCTGGATCAGGTGACCCTGAACCATCCCTTAGTTATGCTGCTATAGACTTAGACTGCTGGGGGGTTTCCCATGATGCACTGTTTCTTTCTCTTTTTGCTCTGTATGCACCACTCTGCATTTAATCATTAGTGATCGATCTCTGCTCCCCTCCACAGCATGTCTTTTTCTTGGTTCTCTCCCTCAGCCCCAACCAGTCCCAGCAGAAGACTGCCCCTCCCTGAGCCTGGTTCTGCTGGAGGTTTCTTCCTGTTAAAAGGGAGTTTTTCCTTCCCACTGTCGCCAAGTGCTTGCTCACAGGGGGTCATTTTGACCGTTGGGTTTTTTACGTAATTATTGTATGGCCTTGCCTTACAATATAAAGGGCCTTGGGGCAACTGTTTGTTGTGATCTGGCGCTATATAAATAAAATTGATGATGAAATTGATGATTGTGCAAGCATCATGATATGGGCATGTTTCTCCTACTATGGTGTTGGACCTATATATCCCATACCAGGTATCATGGATCAGTTTGGATATGTCAAAATACTTGAAGAGGTCATGTTGCCTTATGCTGAAGAGGACATGCCCTTGAAATGGGTGTTTCAACAAGACAATGACCCCAAGCACACTAGTAACCAGCAGAATCTTGGTTCCAAACCAACAAAATTAATGCCTCGCAGATGTGAAGAAATCATGAAAAACTGTGGTTATACAACTAAATACTAGTTTGGTGATTCACAGGATTGATAAAAAAGCAGTTTGAACATAATAGTTTTGAGTTTGTAGCGTCAACAGCACATGCTACTATTATTGTGAACACCCCCTTTTCTACTTTTTTTTTTTACTAATAGCCCAATTTCATAGCCTTAAGAGTGTGCATATCATGAATGCTTGGTCTTGTTGGATTTGTGAGAATCTACTGAATCTACTGGTACCTTGTTTCCCATGTAACAATAAGAAATATACTCAAAACCTGGATTAATCCTTTTAGTCACATAGCACTACTATTATTCTGAACACTACTGTATATATATATATATATATATATATATATATATATATATATATATATATATAGAGAGAGAGAGAGAGAGAGAGAGAGAGAGAGAGAGAGAGAGAGAGAGAGAGAGAGAGAGAGAGAGACGCTGCCTTGGTCAGGGGAAGAGAAAGGAGCGGACCCTAATGTTATGATTGTGGCAGGAAACCGGAGGAAACCCACACAGACACGGGGAAAACAAGCAAACTCCACAGAGAAAGATCAGGAAGCGATCCCACAACCTTCTTGCTGTGAGGCATCAGTGCTAACCACAAAGCCACCGTGACACCGTTCTGGACAAGGTTAACATGAGGCTTCTTTTTTGGACAGTAAAGTTTTAATTAAATGGGATTTGTGACTGTAAGTCCATGTTGTAGTGCCTGACAAAGCCTTTCCAAATTAATCCCTTGCCCATGTGGTTATATCACCTATTGATGAATGACTGTTGGTGATTTAGTCTGAGGGATCAGAGATCACAGGCGTTCACTTTAGGCTTTCACCATTTATGCACTGAAATTCCTCCAGATTTGTTTGCTATTCTGACCTGTAGAGGGGGAAATATGCAAATCACTTCCTGTCTTTCTGTGAGGGACATTGTTTTTAAACATTTTAAAAATTTTCACACACATTTGTTCCAATCTGGAGATCTTCTGCCTATCTTTGCTCCACAAGGACTCAGCCTTCAGTGGATACTGCTTTTGTAACAAATAGCAACCCGATCACCTGTTTGATAGAACATCATTATTTATTTATTATTTAAATCTCTTCATGAGCTGTAAATTGCTCCTCTGCCAACATTTATGTATTCACTGGAACATGTTGCAGGCCTTAAATGCAGCAATGGATGTATATATTCACAAATTAGTTCACAAACTGATTTGGGTCATAGTTTCTGCAGTGAAACAGAAGTCAAAGAATCCATGCTTTTTATTTTTTATTTTTATTTTCCATACAGTCCCAGTATTTTCTGATTTGGGGTGTAGAATCTTTAGTCCTGAGGCAGAATTCGTTGGAGTTCGATAACAGGACGTTTTCTCTGCTTACGTTCACAGCTGTTATGTGCAATGACACAAATCTTAAAAAATATTTTCAACTGGATTAAATACTCACATTAGAAATAATTAGAACTGACATTTTTAAAAGGTATAAGCAGAAACCATAATCTGGAATGATTTTTCTGACTGTTTTTATCCAAAACATTCACTTGTTCACAACAAATATCAAAATCCAGCAGACAGGTCAGGAGGACATTTACTCAGCACGTTTCACGTCCTCAGAGGACAATCCCGTCTGAATCGAATGTCCTCGTGTCCTTCAGTGCCGAATGCTTCAAGTCAGGCAGCCGAGCTCCTGACGGGGTGGGGTCAAAGAAAACACATGACCCGAGTCCTGGACTCCCTCAAAGACTCTACCTGAATTTAAAGTGCTACCTTCAGCCAAGACTTCAGTCTCCTCACTGTCCCTCTTTGGACAAGATAAATCCAATTATTTACACAACACCTCAACACGAGCAGGGATTCAACTGCACCCAGCCCATGAGCAAGTACACCGGAGACAGCGGGACAAGAACCTCCTTTAAGATTTTCTGATTACATGAAGAAACCTCGAGCAGACCAGACTCAGCGAGGTGGCCGTCTGCTGTGGTCACGCTCACAAGATGAAACAAAAAGCTTTCGACACATTTAACAGAACACGGGCTGCACAGTGGGGATAAGGTTCCAGGTTCTCTTCCCGCCCAGTCCTTTCTGTGTGGACTTTGCAGGTTCTCCCCATGTCCACGTGGGTTCTCTCCAGGTGCTCCGGCTCCTCCCACCTCCAAAGACATGCAGGTTCGGTGAACTGGTGACTCTAAACTGACTGTAGGTGTGACTGTGTTGGTCTGTCTGTGTCGGACCACTGACAGACTGGCGGTCAGTCCAGAGTGAACGCGCCTCTCCTGGATGGATGTAATAACAAAAGATGTCACATGTAAACAACTATATGGGAGCCATTATTTACAACGGCGGGAAAATAAAATAAACAAGCTGCAGATCAGAAGTGAAATGGACTATTAGTGAGTCAGTGTCCTAGACGATGAAAAACCAGTCACCAGGGCAGGACAGTTCCCAAAGTCCACTCTAAACCAGCAGGACCCTCAGTGTGTCCATGAAATCCACCATACCTCAGCAAGAGTTCCTCAACTCTAGGACTCCATCTTACTGTTTTCTCGACTGTCCGCCACTCGTTAAAGAGACATCTGCTGTTCTGAAAAGTTCCTCTATAGTCAAACATGTCAGATCAGAGATATCCAGGACATCACATCAGCTCAACCATTTAGTTTCCAGAGTGATCCCAATCCCTCCATGGCCATCCATTCCAGATCCATGCCTAGATTGGACATTTCACACCAACAAATTCTGTAGAAGATAGATGGTGTCCTCCTGGAATACCTGAGGCTCCCCATCCAGGAGACTCATCCACACAGTGTCCAGTCAGGAAACCAGACACTTTGGTAACCAGATCTGCTTCCTCCAGCCATATCTTAAAGTTTCTTCTGATAAGGGTGCCACCCACTGAGCTGAGGTCTTGTGCTGAAATTATTTGTACAAGATGATGATTTGGAACAAACTTGGTTGAATGATTGATCGTTAACCAAGAAGTAAGTCTGAAAGAGACCCAGAGGCCCGTTGGTGCCGGTGCTTATTCACGGATTCTGTAGAATCAAGTGGATGAGAGTCTATGACTCCCCCTGGATGGGACTCCAGTCTGATGCAGGTTTCTTCTCCAGCCAAAGCCGGAACCTGTTTACAGCTGTGTGGACCGACGCCATGCAGATTTAGTGTCTTGTCCAAGGACACAGACAGGCAGCATGAGTGGGATTCAAATCCAGGTCTACATATTGGCAGGTCAGCTCCTGATCCATTTAGGTCCAAGAACAGAACCGATGTACAAAAGCAGAACTTTTGAAAATTACAACATCAGTGATTCTGGACTCATTCTGTCCCACTGCAGGACCACCTGAGGACTCGGTGTGCAAGTTTGATCCAGAACCACAACTGTTGGAACAGAACCAATTTCACAAACTTTGGATGGCAGAAGGACAGATGAGCTACACACTGCTCCAATGTCAAGGTCAGAGGCCAAGGTCAAAATTTTGTATTTTTGGGATATTTAGAACAATTGCTGACAGAAAAACGTCTGGTTAGAATTTGGGTGAAGAACCAAATATTCTGATAGTTGATGATCCTCACAGTGTATTAAATGGATTTAAGAGGAAATGTGGAATCCTGCTCTGACTGCCTTCTCCTCAGTCACATGATCCACATAGAGATGTTTGCCGGTTCATCTGTTGGTGCGTCATCGCGCCGCCGGCTGCTGTTTCCTTTAATCTGTGAAGTGGTCACGGTGCCAGACTTACATAACCAACCGTAAGATAAAGCTGCTACTCGGAAGAGCGGATATTAAGTCCAGCTGTCGGCCGCGTGTCGCCCCACACTTACTCACACCATACGTCACATGACACACGGGCAGAAACCCCGCCCACTTCCTGTTAATACACATGGTGCCACAGGATGAAAAAAGGGAGATCCACCAGCTCTGCATCCGCCAAGTCTACAGACCAAAGCAAAAACTGATACAGGACTGAACCCCAGGGCAACGTCTCAGAAAAAAAATTCACAGAAAAAAAACAGATGGAGAGGTGTCCAACTCTGGACACTTGTCCATCCAGAATTCAACACCAGTCCAGAGTTGGACAAGAGTCCAGAGTTCAACACCCTTCCATAGTTGCACCCTTGTCTATCCAGAGTTGGACACCAGTCTACAGTTAGACACTATTCCATATAAAACAAAAAGTCATGAGTGTTTTAGTGTCCAAAGTTGTTGGACAGATTCGTCTTAGGGCAGTGAGGGTGTTGAATCATGACACCGTGTCCCACGTGTGATTTTTGCCAGAAAATGTCCTTTTGCTATTCTGAGCTAAAAGCATCAGATGAGGCTCCTGAACGTGTCACAGAGACGCTCAGCTTCATGTCTCCTGTTGGTCTTCAGTGTTTCAGCCGGGACTGAAACCCACGACATCGACGAACATTAAATGTGATACGACTTCCCATCAATCATGAAACCACAGAGGAGCAAATAAAAGAAGTCAGAAACATGAAAGGAGGTGTTTATGTCTCTCTGCAGAACTTGGACTCGGTGTGCTGCTGCAGAGCTTCACCGCGTCCCGCCGGCTTCATTAGATAAAATCTGTTTCTCTGAAACGCCGGAATTATCAGCAAAGCATAAAAGCTGCACAGCAGCACATAATGCATGTGTGACATAACCTTTTATGTGTACCTGTGGGGACATCCTGCTCCTGCTTTCACTTTTAATGAGGCTGATTATGTGAGTGTGTTTTTTTGCGTGTTTTCATTAGTCCTCCTGGAAGACATCTGATAATGCTGCTAATTAAGAACGTTACATTGTTGCTTCTCAGTGATCGTTAATCACACCAACACAGGATGGAGGCGATGACTTTAACCTTAAAGACGAAAGCTTCCTGTCGGCGTCACGTGTCCACAGGCCGCAGAGCCCAAGTCCACAGACACTGTCCATCACCCGCAGACGGACTCGTGTGTGTTTGGGCACTGTCCATCGCCCGCAGACGGACTCGTGTGTGTTTGGGCACTGTCCATCGCCCGCAGACGGACTCGTGTGTGTTTGGGCACTGTCCATCGCCCGCAGACGGACTCGTGTGTGTTTGGGCACTGTCCATCGCCCGCAGACGGACTCGTGTGTGTTTGGGCACTGTCCATCGCCCGCAGACGGACTCGTATGTGTTTGGACACTGTCCATCACAGCAGTTTAGCGTGTAGAGGTCGGGTCGGGTCGGTCTGGCAGCAGCCACACAGGAACCCAGTCCATCCAGACGTCTGGAAAGTAACCATCTACCTGCTGCCGCCAGGTGACACGTGGGTGTGTCCTTTGTCTCCTGCAGCTGCTGAGGTCACCTCCATGCTGGATCATGCAGAGCAACATGCCACATGGACCACATGTGGTAGCTGATGTCTCCTCACAGTGTCTGTGATCCTCTTGATCAGAGTCTCAGTCATTCCAGCGGCACCCAAGGACCCTCCACAGACCTGGTACCAAAGACCTCCTCGAGTCAACCACACAGTAAGACAGGAAGCACCAGGACCCTCATTCTCCTGGAAAGATATCAACATCACAAACACCTCTGACCTTTGACCTTATGACTCCATAAGATCTTCCCAGGCATCTCTGGATCTCAAAGGATGAGGACCCAGAAACATGAACGTCACTGCTGAGGTCAGTGAACGTCTCACATACAGATGCACGTCTGATGGTCAAGTCCAGGAAGTCACTGAAAGCCTGGATTTTAGTCTGGATCCAGAACCATCAAGAAACCAAACACTCAGCTTTTGAAGTGCTGCAATCAGAGCGTCTGTTGACTCCACAGAGATCACAGCATCATCCATGAAGTCACATCACTGAGTGGACTGTGGATCACAGACTGTCAAAGGCACTCAGGTCACCAGAATCCATGACCTCACCACGACCTCACTGAACAGAGGAGTCAGATCAAACCCCTGATGGACACAGACTCCTGCAGACCTGCTGTCCCACTGGGCCTCTTTGGTCTCCAGGTCAGAGGACGCCGGTTGGCCTGTTGATCGTGTTTTCCAGATGAACACGTCTCAACCCGTGAACGATCTCCTCCCATTGTCCCTCTGAGGGCATTTTGAGAAGTAAACAGAGATTTTTATTGGTGCTGACTTTCAGCTCGTCACTTTTATGTCTTTCCTTTGTGGTTGGTGGGCGTTTGATGGTGTTTGGGTTTGCGTTGGCCTCTGGGATGGTTTTTTATGACTTTTCTGTTTGATATTGTTGTGCAGCACTTTGTGACCCGACGTCTGTGAAATCTGCTGCATAAACACATTTATTGTTGCTGCTGTTATTAAGACTTGAAATAAACTCTCGTCCTTTTCTGCTGATATTTCAGTCACATGGCGTGAACCCGGAACATGAGCTGGAACGTGGAGTCGGGCCGTGGGGCATGAACCTGATCCCACCGGGTCTCAGAGGGGACTCAGTCCTGACTGGTCCTTGGCTGGAAGACCGCTTCAGAAGACCAGAATCTGAGTGTGTTTCTCACTGTAGAACTGGAGTTGTGATTGGTGGAGCACCCGGTGTTAAACTTGTGCCAAATCCCAATGCAGCCAAAAGACAAAAAGGTGTAAAGGTGTAACCTGTCCACTGACTTTTGGTCCTTCAAAGAGGAATCACACATAAAAAATTGCTGTAATTCCTTTACTGTGTGTCTGATTATGTAACTCGTGGCCTCATCTAGAGGTGGGCTGAGGGGGTTACAGCCCCCCCACCCCCACTCACTTTGACAGGCAGCTGTCAGTGTCCAAATATAAATGATCCCGACCACCATGTCAGCTCAGAATGTTTCCACAATCAGTATTTTTACATTTCTGTTTTGGCGTTTCACCTAAAAAACTCGACCTGAACGCGTTAGTAACGATCGATGTTTTTGACATTATAAAAATGTTGATTGATTATATTTGACTCCACAGCCTGTTGCTAACGTTAGAGTTAACATGCGACGCTATGCTACGCACAATGTTTAGCTCATAGAGAAGAAAAAAGACCAGAGTGGACGTGAAGCCCATTTTCACGATATGTTTGTCCACCATCTTCTTTGAGGAATTACTGTAAACAGACTCCAGCAGACTTTTATTTTGGTAACACCACATTGGGGGAAGTGATTTTCATGAGTGTGTGATGTCATCACAGTGACATCACACTCTCCCCCTCCACTCAGAGAGGGGGCGTGGCCAGCAGCAGCTCCTCTCCTTTTAAAGTGACAGGCACAGAAATAATCCATTTGTTTTTGTTTTTAAAGCTTCAGTGTTTTGGGATTTTTTGGTTTTTCAGCTTCAAACTTTGCCTCTTTTTAAGTTTTATGACATGAATAGGAGGATTTTTAAAGAAGGCGTTTAAGACGCAGACTGCGGAATAAGTGGCTGCTGCCAAGCAGCTTGCTGTGTGTAATTTGATCAAACATTGCCTCGGTGGGATTGCGCCCCCGTTTGGTGTGTGACGGCGTTGCTGGCGGTGTCACCGCCCACCAACAGGAAGCTGTGATTAGTAACGCTGCAGTCGCTGCCTTTGAAGGCCGGAGGAGCTGCAGCAGCTGCACGTTGGCTTTCTGCTCCATCACATCCTTCTGACACAAAGCCGTGCGGCTTCCTGATGAATGTGACACAGAACCCCCTCAGCGGGATCCGCGCTCCCATCTTGGCACCAAACCCGGCGTCCTGAAGGAGCAGTGAGGGCTGATTCATGTTGTCACCTTCTTCTCCCCACTTTAATAAGCTTCTTATTTTTAATTGGCTTCCCAAACCCCAGCGGTGTTCCCTTTGTGCTGTCATTCAAGGCAGAAGAGCAAAGAAACACAATCCCCCAAAGTCGGCTTTTGTACAACCGCCGTGGTGCAAACCGTCAGTCTGCGGTGACAAATGAGCGCCATGAAGCCGAGCAGAAAGGTGAAATGATCTAAGCCCCCAAGAAAGAGGGGAACTTTATTTTTTAACTTCTTGAAGTGGAATCCAGTTTTTCCTGAATGTCCCACAGGGGGGTCTCTGTGTCACAGAGCGACACACGCTGCAGAGTCCGCCTGAGCTCCACTGGAACCATCAACCTGGTTGAGCCCATTAGGGGCTCTGGTTCCACACCAGGAGGCATCGGTTCTGGACAAACTGAAGGCAACAGTACAGGGAAAGGCAGCAGAACTGTACTGGAGTCAAACTGGTGTCACAGACTGAACGGTCCCCCCCTAAAAATTGATCCGCCCTGCCTTCACTGAGCATGTGTCATTTGGGACCACAGCAGCTCGTCTGACTCTGTACACCCAAAGGGAATAATGTGATTGTAATGTAATTCCTCCGTCTTTTCTAATGAAATAATGCTGAATTTATGTGGAAATGATTGTTGCAGAAAAGCTTCAGATATCTGTGGCTGAGACAGATGATGACTGGAGGCAGTTTGGAGCAGAAACGAGGTGATAATCGGTGAACCGCAGCTAATGATGCATGCGCAGTGAAGGCATGGCGGACTGATTTTTAGGGGGGACCGTTCATTCGGCGACACCGGCACACTGCATGATGATACTGCATCATGAGCATGTCAGAGTACTGCACAGAGTACTGCAGAATAACACCGCACACGGGCAGCGTCTGCTTTCAAGTCATCCACAGTGTGCAGTGACGGCGGCAGGGAGCTGAGCAGCAGCTTGTGGTTCCATCTGTTCTCACATAGACCTCGAGAGTTATCAAAACCACAAACACGCTTCACCACATTAAGCACTCAAAACGCCACGTCTGCTCCATTCCAACATGAACGCACAAAACGAGAGCGCTAAGAACACACTGAGTACCAGACGGCATTACTGTGTGCTGACGTGGATAAAAGCAAACATGGAAATGCATTTACTGAGCGCAGAATAGATTCAGTTTTCTGTATGGCAGCGTTTAATGTCTCGACTGTTTGCACAGCCGGAATTATGCATCGGAATTTATGTTGTGTGAATGATTTCATGAAAGGATGAGAATGATTTGTAGGTCATTTGCACACAGATCATATACACACTGATCAGCCACAACATTGTGACCACCGGCCTAATATTGTGTACATCCCCATTTTGCCACTAAATGAAGGTCAGCTCCTGACCTGTTGAGGTTCTGGACCTCTGGAGGTGTGCTGTGGTGTCTGGTACAGAGACATTAGCAGCAGATCCTTTAAATCCCAGATGTTTCTTGGACTAGATTGGACTTGTTTGTCCAGGGAATCTCATACGACCCCGTCACTGGGTCACTGATTTTCCATCCTTGGACCACTTTTGTTGTGTACGGACCACTGCAGACTGAGAACGTGCAGTTTTGCAGAAGTTCTGGTCCAGTTGTCTCACCATAACAATTTGGCCTTTATCAAAGAAACTCAAATTTTTACATATCCACATGTATTTCCTGCTTCCAAAACATCAACTTTGAGGATAAAATGTTAAGTTGGTGCCTAATATATGAAACCTGCTCACAGGTGTCACTGTAAAGATGATCAATGAACCTTTGATGTACTTCTTTGTTGCAACGTGACATCATAAAAACACTTTGATCTGTGAAGACGTGCACACACCATGCGCAGTCACCAGAAGGACACCGAGTGTGGACCGTGTGGAGGTGGGTCGGGTCTGTACCTGCGAAGGTGGGCCTCAGGGTGAAGTCGTGCTCCTCGATACGCAGGAGATGACTGGACTTCACTTTACGAGTTTTGGTTCCATCCACAACTTTTTTTGACAGAGGACTGAAACCAGACAGAAAAGAAAAGAGTTAAAGAGGATCAAACGATCAAAGTTTGGGCTTCAAACCTGAAAAAGAGACAGATTTGGATGTGAGTTTTGGTCCACTTAAGAACATCAGGTCATGATTCGTTTGATCTGGATCATCTTTTTGTAATTTACTTCAAAACCTGATTCTTGTAAAATCTGGTGGCATCCTGGGACTGGACTGGACCTGGATAACGGGACCATTCCAGAGCTGTTTGGTTCTCTGAACATCTCAAACACACTGATCAGTTTTCAGCACATTTGGTGCAGATTAAGTTTGAAGGTCAAGAAAGAGTCTTTGATTTTTAGTCCAATGTGGATCCAGTGTCTTTTTTAATTAGTATTTTTTGGGGGTTGATTTCCATGTAGTCCTCACACAGCAAGAAGGTCATGGGATCGATTCCCACCTGTGGCCTTTCTGTGTGGTGTCTGTGTGGGTTCCCTCCAGGTGCTCTGGCTTCCTCCCACATCCAAAGACATGTTTAGGTGGATCGGTGACTCTACAGTCCATAGGTGATTTTGTCTGGATGCGACCCTGCCACAGACTGGCGTCTTGTCCAGGCGAACCCGCCTCACACCCTGTGACTGCTGGGATAGGCTTCCATGTAGTTTGGTGAAACAGCGCCCCCACCTGATGATAAAACAGGACTTTGGTCCTTGGCAGAACCGTGCGCTCTCTGAGTGCCAACTGATTTCTGTTATTCTAGTAAAAGTTGGTTCTTCTGTATATTTTTATTAAATGATTTTGTACTAAAACCAAAATTCTGCTGACATGTAAGGACTCAAAGTGAGGCCGGTGCCCATCTTTTTTCTGACACACAAACCTTTAATGATTACTTTTATTTTGGTGAGGTCTCCAGCCTGATCCCAAACAGGGTCAGCGGTACCAGATGGACTCTGAGGTCCAGTTACGTTGGCGACCTTTAACCATTTGTGCTTTTCTTCTGTTCCACATTTTTAATTTCTGCTGTTTGTATTGTAACATTCAGCTGCTCCTGACTAAAAGTCGAAATCTGTTTCTTTAAGTCATCAAATTAACATCAAATAAGTCAAGCTTCTCCCGATTAAAGACATTAAACTGAGGCTCTTAAAAATCTAATTAAACAGAAAACATGATCGATAAACCCAGACTCACCGTCTGTTCTTCAATGTGAAACACTAATTGTCACTTTTGGCCCCACAAATCTTAGAAACATGGTGTCTAACCAGATCCTTACTCTGGATGGCATTACCCTGACCTCTAGTAATACTGTGAGAAATCTTGATCAGGACATGTTATTCAAAGCGCATATTAAACAAATATGTAGGACTGCTTTTTTGCATTTGCGCAATATCTCTAAAATTAGAAAGGTCTTGTCTCAGAGTGATGCTGAAAAACCAATTCATGCATTTATTTCCTCTAGGCTAGACTATTGTAATTCATTATTATTGTCCTAAAAGTTCCCTGAAAAGCCTTCAGTTAATTCAAAATGCTGCAGCTAGAGTACTGACGGGGACTAGAAGGAGAGAGCATATCTCACCCATACTGGCCTCTCTTCATTGGCTTCCTGTTAATTCTAGAAAAGAATTTAAAATTCTTCTTCTTACTTATAAGGTTTTGAATAATCAGGTCCCATCTTATCTTAGGGACCTCATAGTACCATATCACCCCAATAGAGCGCTTCGCTCTCAGACTGCAGTCTTACTTGTAGTTCCTAGGGTTTGTAAGAGTAGAATGGGAGGCAGAGCCTTCAGCTTTCAGGCTCCTCTCCTGTGGAACCAGCTCCCAATTCAGATCAATTAGTCAATTGTCTTCCGGGGGCCAGAGCAGGCGACATTGAAGGAAATTTGAAACTGCTGGCTAAGGCTAAGCGTAAATTTGGTAAGATTGTAATTCACGTCGGCAGTAATGACACCCGGTTACGCCAATCAGAGGTCACTAAAATTAACATTGAATCGGTGTGTAACTTTGCAAAAACAATGTCGGACTCTGTTGTTTTCTCTGGGCCCCTCCCCAATCGGACCGGGAGTGACATGTTTAGCCGCATGTTCTCCTTGAATTGCTGGCTGTCTGAGTGGTGTCCAAAAAATGAGGTGGGCTTCATAGATAATTGGCAAAGCTTCTGGGGAAAACCTGGTCTTGTTAGGAGAGACGGCATCCATCCCACTTTGGATGGAGCAGCTCTCATTTCTAGAAATCTGGCCAATTTTCTTAAATCCTCCAAACCGTGACTATCCAGGGTTGGGACCAGGAAGCAGAGTTGTAGTCTTACACACCTCTCTGCAGCTTCTCTCCCCCTGCCATCCCCTCATTACCCCATCCCCGTAGAGACGGTGCCTGCTCCCAGACCACCAATAACCAGCAAAAATCTATTTAAGCATAAAAATTCAAAAAGAAAAAAATAATATAGCACCTTCAACTGCACCACAGACTAAAACAGTTAAATGTGGTCTATTAAACATTAGGTCTCTCTCTTCTAAGTCCCTGTTGGTAAATGATATAATAATTGATCAACATATTGATTTATTCTGCCTTACAGAAACCTGGTTACAGCAGGATGAATATGTTAGTTTAAATGAGTCAACACCCCCGAGTCACACTAACTGTCAGAATGCTCGTAGCACGGGCCGAGGGGGAGGATTAGCAGCAATCTTCCATTCCAGTTTATTAATTAATCAAAAACCCAGACAGAGCTTTAATTCATTTGAAAGCTTGACTCTTAGTCTTGTCCATCCAAATTGGAAGTCCCAAAAACCAGTTTTATTTGTTATTATCTATCGTCCACCTGGTCGTTACTGTGAGTTTCTCTGTGAATTTTCAGACCTTTTGTCTGACTTAGTGCTTAGCTCAGATAAGATAATTATAGTGGGCGATTTTAACATCCACATAGATGCTGAGAATGACAGCCTCAACACTGCATTTAATCTATTGTTAGACTCAATTGGCTTTGCTCAAAATGTAAATGAGTCCACCCACCACTTTAATCATATCTTAGATCTTGTTCTGACTTATGGTATGGAAATTGAAGACTTAACAGTATTCCCTGAAAACTCCCTTGTGTCTGATCATTTCTTAATAACATTGACATTTACTCTGATGGACTACCCAGCAGTGGGGAATAAGTTTCATTACACTAGAAGTCTTTCAGAAAGCGCTGTAACTAGGTTTAAGGATATGATTCCTTCTTTATGTTCTCTAATACCATATACCAACACAGTGCAGAGTAGCTACCTAAACTCTGTAAGTGAGATAGAGTATCTCGTCAATAGTTTTACATCCTCATTGAAGACAACTTTGGATGCTGTAGCTCCTCTGAAAAAGAGAACTTTAATTCAGAAGTGCCTGACTCCGTGGTATAACTCATAAACTCACAGCTTAAAGCAGATAACCCCTAAGTTGGAGAGGAAATGGCGTCTCACTAATTTAGAAGATCTTCACTTAGCCTGGAAAAAGAGTCTGTTGCTCTATAAAAAAGCCCTCCGTAAAGCTAGGACATCTTACTACTCATCACTAATTGAAGAAAATAAGAACAACCCCAGGTTTCTTTTCAGCACTGTAGCCAGGCTGACAAAGAGTCAGAGCTCTATTGAGCCGAGTATTCCTTTAACTTTAACTAGTAATGACTTCATGACTTTCTTTGCTAATAAAATTTTAACTATTACAGAAAAAATTACTCATAACCACCCCAAAGACATATCGTTATCTTTGGCTGCTTTCAGTGATGCCGGTATTTGGTTAGACTCTTTCTCTCCGATTGTTCTGTCTGAGTTATTTTCATTAGTTACTTCCTCCAAACCATCAACATGTCTATTAGACCCCATTCCTACCAGGCTGCTCAAGGAAGCCCTACCATTATTTAATGCTTCGATCTTAAATATGATCAATCTATCTTTATTAGTTGGCTATGTACCACAGGCTTTTAAGGTGGCAGTAATTAAACCATTACTTAAAAAGCCATCACTTGACCCAGCTATCTTAGCTAATTATAGGCCAATCTCCAACCTTCCTTTTCTCTCAAAAATTCTTGAAAGGGTAGTTGTAAAACAGCTAACTGATCATCTGCAGATGGTCTATTTGAAGAGTTTCAGTCACCTTCCTTTTCTCTCAAAAATTCTTGAAAGGGTAGTTGTAAAACAGCTAACTGATCATCTGCAGAGGAATGGTCTATTTGAAGAGTTTCAGTCAGGGTTTAGAATTCATCATAGTACAGAAACAGCATTAGTGAAGGTTACAAATGATCTTCTTATGGCCTCAGACAGTGGACTCATCTCTGTGCTTGTTCTGTTAGACCTCAGTGCTGCTTTTGATACTGTTGACCATAAAATTTTATTACAGAGATTAGAGCATGCCTTAGGTATTAAAGGCACTGCGCTGCGGTGGTTTGAATCATATTTATCTAATAGATTACAATTTGTTCATGTAAATGGGGAATCTTCTTCACAGACTAGGGTTAATTATGGAGTTCCACAAGGTTCTGTGCTAGGACCACT